>NC_136501.1:45390607-45450607 GCF_053919585.1 Euprymna scolopes
ATATTACATAAAGGATAAGCAGACATGCAGCAAGCTTTTTAATAAGTTTGGGGGCGAAAGTTTGGCTGTCAAGAGGTCAAAGTTGAAAAAGTTGACCTGTGCAGACTCTACCAAACTCCTCCGCCAATCTTGGATGTAGACACTTAAAATTTTAGATGTAGGTTACCTGGACATGTGTCAAACTTTTTAATATATATATACATATGCACATAAAGTTATGAACAGTACATAGGGCCCGAGCAAAGCCGTGCTGAACTGCTAATATATATATATATATATATATATATATATATATATATATATATATACATATATATATATATATATATATATAGAGAGAGAGAGAGAGAGAGAGATAGATAGATTGTCCAATGTATATTATACTAAAACTCTATGTTGCTTGTCACAAGATTTTGTATTGTTTTGTTTTGTCACGTTATTTGAGGACATGACTAATAAAACAGATAAGGAGTTAGAAACTTGGTTTATTAGAGCTATGGGGGCATCCTTATATTAAGTGCTTTCAGTAGCGCTCTGAGAGTCTAAAGATTATAATTTTTTTACTGTTCACTTTAAAATATATTTTCTTTTCTGGGGAGGGAGGTGATTAGAAACTTGGATTTAGTAGTGCTCTTGGGGTCTCATTCATTTTATTTAGTGATTTCAGTAGCGATCTGGAGCTTCTTGAGGTTTTTGGGGGGTTTTTCACTGCTTATTAAATCGTTTCTGTTTTAATCATCATATTTTGCTTGAAAGTTATAGATAACCACGTGAAAACATTATTATGTACTTAGGTGTCATGTCGAAATTAGTATAAATTCTAAAAATTATGGAAAATGATACAGTAGAAAAATAATTACAAAATAAAGAAGGGTGTGTGTGTGTAGATTGATGATCTTTTAACCAACGCATTTCAGGTGAAAACATTATTACATACTTTCGTGTTAAAGGCAAAAGTTATTTTTCTACTAACATGGACAAGTTTTGTGTTTAAACTTATCTTAAAGTGCTTTTTACCAATAAAAGTAGTATACTACACATTAATGTTACCAAAGGCAAAATCAGTTACTCTTAAGTAACAAAATATGGTGTTTGTACAGAATTCTATCCATATGAAAAAACAAAATCTTACACGTAACGGAAAAAGTTTGTACAACAAAAAATTGCGTAAAATCAATTAGTAGTTTTATTTTTAAAATTAGAATTAAGGTACTAGTACAGAATTCTACCCATATCAAAAACAAACAAAATCTTGCCAGTAAAGGAAAAAAAAGGTCGTATAACCAAAAATCACATAAAATTGATAAGTAGTTTTATTTTTACATAAAAGTAAAGTACTTTGAAATTAATTTTAGTAATAAACTGGAGGTCTTCTTATTTTTAATTAGTGGTTTCAGTAGCTCTCTTTTTTTTTTCTTTTTTTTTTTTTAGAGGTCACTTGAAAAATAATTTATCCTTTAGTTGTGCTTACAAACTTGGTTTTGGTAGTACTCCAGAGTCCTCCTTAATTTTATTTAGTGCTTTCAGAAGCGCTCTAGGGGTCTCTTGATTTTTGTATTTTTCATTGCTTACTTAAAAATGTTTATCTTTAAGAGGGTAAAAAAGTACCTTTATTAGTGCTATAGAAGCCGTCTGTATTTTATTTAGTGTTTTCGTTAGCGCTCTCAGGGCTTCCTGTGCTTTATTTTATTTTTATTTCTTACTTAAAAATATTTTCTCTTCTAGGAGTAGGGTAAGGAGCTTGGTTTTAGTAGTGATATGGATGCCTCCTAAATTTTATTTAGTGCTTTCAGTAAGGCTTTGGATGTCTTCTAAGTTTTATTTTTTAACATTTTCTCTCCTAGGAGGGCAGTTATAAACTTGATTTTAGCAGTGCTCTGAAGTCCTGCTTAATTTTAATTAGCGCTTTTAATGGCGCTCTGGAGGCTTCCTGTGTTTTATTCTTCTTCACTGCTAACTGAAAAATAATTTATCTTCTACGGGAGGGGGTAAAGCCATTATTTTAATAGTTCTCTGGAGGCATCTTTAATTTTACTTTTATCAGTGCTTCCTTAAAAATTATTTCTCTTGGGGAGGAGAATTAGGAGCATTATTTAGTAGTGCTTTGGCAACCTCCTGAGTTATATTTTTAAACTGCTTACTTATAAAAAATATTTTCTTTTCTGGGGGCGGTTAGAGGTTAGGAAATTGCTTTTAGTGTTAGAGAGTGGCCGGGCAGAAGCAGTAAATTCTATCTATCTATCTATCTATCTATCTATCTATATAACTATCTATATAATTATCTATCTATCTAGTGATGAGTGGAAAACAAAGATTTGAAGTCATGTTTTGACAACATGTCAAACTATGACTGGTCAGTTTGCACCAAAAGATACGAATGGAAGCTGGAAGTGATGTGTCACATGCCACGTGTTCCGGTTTGCACAAGCATCGATGAGTTAGATTGGAGACGTCAAACGAACAAGATGGGTTAAGAAAGTTTCCCCATGAAAGAGGGGACGTCTCAGAATGGAAACATAGAGAAACCATAAGCCAAGATTAACTCCAGTTCTGCTGTTACGAAATGCCTGGGAATGAATAAAATATATATATATATATATATAAACAATCATTCGTCTTGGTTCCGTCTTGAAGAGTCTTTGTTACAACAGGTTCCAGCTCCCCACAAAAATGATTGACGAATCCTTCAAGCAGGGCCAAAAGACAGAGGCGGTCAACAGCAGAAACAGGTAGGTCGACATGTTGTTATATGTTCCGACGTGCACGCACCAACACCTAGACGAGTCACGGGCTTAAATAGACATTAAGGATCTAAGAATAACAGTCCGTTACTCAACGTACATAGAGACATACATATGGTCCGTTTATGATAAGAACACGACAGACATTTATTAGTGCCACGTACACATTTAAACACACCACGATTACACTATATACAGCCTTACCCGTACGTTTATTTAGTACTGTATATACATGGGCATATATAAACAACCCCCATAACATAACATTAGTAGTGCTCTTTAGGCCTCCTTAATTTTAATTAGTGCTTTCAGTAGCATTCAGAAACTGCTGAGTTTTACTTTTTCATTGACCCTTTACAAGAATGATTTCTCTAAACATGGTTTAGTAGTGGGCTAGAGGTCTCCTTAATCTTATTTAGTGCTTTCAGTAGCCCTCTGAAGGTCTCCTGACTTCTTTTTCGTTGCTCACTTATGAAATTGTGTTTGTTTTATTCATTATAGTTTGCTTGATTCACTTGGTTTTAAAACAAATGAGTTCTACGATCATGAGAGGTAAAAAAAAAAGTTTTGAAAAAGTATGTTAAGCACGGCTTTGTTATTTATGGCCCCGGTCAGTAATCTGTAACAAACTCTAGAGTAATAAACTGTTAATACAGTAGGATACTCAATAAACAGTACATGTTACATAAAAAAAAAGTGTTCTCTTTCTGAGATGTAACAGGTGCTTTCAATAATGCAATGGGTCACTTGGAACGCTGTAGACGCTGAAACTAAATGTACTCAGTATTTTATTATATGTATTATAATATAATTTTACTCTTATTAGGTCTTATGTTCAATCGAACAGTGCTCAATGCCCTAGATAGAATATATACGGTTGAAAGGGAGAGAGAGAGAGAGAAAGAGAGAGAGAGAGAGAGTATGAAAATAGAGATATAAGGAGAAAATAGAATTAAAGACGAGAGGGGAAAGGACGAAAGAGTAGATTTAATATACTTTTCTGATTTACTTTTTTACTTTTTAAAATCAGATTTTCATCATTTTTTTTATTACAAATAAATTTAATTTTTAACCCTAGTAGAATATTGAAACAAAGATAATTTCAAGTTGTTACAGGCATGAACTTTTTTTTAAATTTAAATTAAAACATAAGTCAAATATAATCTTTAAAAAATCAAATACAAGTTCTAAAAGCATTTCTTGCAAACAAAAAAATGCTCACGCAAAATGTTTTTTATAATCTTAAAAATTAAGGTACGTTTTATTTTGAAATTCATCGATTTTCAAAATGTACTTTTATAAACATTACAAAGTAAAATTATAAAAATTTAATTTAAATTGCATTTAAAAATTACCTTGAGTTTATTTATTGTTATGTGCATTTTGTTGCACTTTTAAAAGTGTTTACTTCAAAATAATATATTATACATCATTAATTGATGAATAATAGATCAATTAATTTTTAAGTGTAATAAAATGTACAGAACATAAAATAAATCCAAGTTAATTTTTAAATTCAATTTGAATTAATTTTTTTTTACCTTTCTTTGTTTATGAACGTACAATTTGAAAATTGATAAACTTCAAATTAAATCTTGTATGTTCATTTTTAAAGCTAACTAGCAGACCTCCCGGTGTTACTTGGTCGTAAGACGCGCTTAAATATGATATTTTAATTCATGGAGATTACATGTTTATTATTATAGACACAGTTCTTTATTGATTATTGTGTTAAACCTAATATATAGCATTAAGATCAAAACTAACACACACACACACACACACACACACACACACACACACACACACACACACACATATATATATATATATATATATATATATATATATATATAATTATATATATATATATTACTTGGGTGTCATCAGTTAGAATCAAAACCAAAACATACAACTCTACCACTTCATCCTCTAGCCTCTAAGCCAGCACACACACACACATACACACACACACACACGCGCACACACACACACACACACACACACACACATATATATATATATATATATATATATATATATATATATTCACCTGTCATCCGTCTTTTAAAAGATGGAATCGCCCAATCAATAAAGACAAGATGCAAGCAAGCAAAGTTCACAGAGTTTTATAATTATATAGATAAAAACATATTTTGTTTAACCATTTTCGTGTCTTTCAAAAAATGCTTTTCTAACTTGTGTGTATATATATATATATATATATATATATATATATATATATATATATATATATATATATATATAAAGTAATGTGATTGATAATTTAAAATTTAAAAAACAAATAATAATTAAATTAAAAATCAGTTTCACAAGAAGGAACAACAACAAAATCAATTATCTGTACGATCGTTTCGGAAAACCGTGTTTTTATTGTGGTAGACATCAAGTCACGGACAACAATTATTACATATAGTTTTTTAATAAACAAGGTCTCCTCATCAGCAAATTTTAAAGGGTTTTTATTAAATCTAAAAGACACCATAAATAAACCCAGCATTAAAAGTAATGCAGATGTATCTGAAAAAAATTGAAATAAAAGGTCTGGATTTAAAATTGATAAGAAAATTAATATGGGTTAGAGGTAGAAAAGAAATAGAGTAAAATATAAATTTGAATTTAAATTATAAATTTGCTTTAAGTACAACATTACAAATATATACAGGCATATATATGAAAAAATAGACACATACATGCATATACATAGATATACAGGTATATACATAAAAATATAGGTACAAAAATTTACCTTTTAGTTTTTCGCCTTTTGAAATCAGGAACTATGGTTAAAATACTCATATGTGATGTTTGCTATAGCTTTTCACCTTATTGAATGATGAATTTTAAAAGGGGGACGCTCGTGCAATAAATTATTTCCGTTAGCGTACTTTTGATTTAAAGACGCCACGGTTTATATTTCGAATGTTGTTTGTATAATTGCATAATGCAAGGGGGGATAATTAGTCATATTTTCTTTAATAAAAGGGCGCAAGGGGGATAATTTGTCTAACTTAATTTATTAAAAAAAAGAAAAATTGTAATCTATTTTTACTAATAAGTAATTTTTAATGATTTAAGGTGGTTTATATTTATTAAATTTAAACCAACGTTTATGACTACATGTGAATATTAGTTCCTGTCTTGAATTTAATAGGGTGATTGCATTTTTTATATCTTTATATTTTAAAATTTTTAGTGTCTCTTTTGTACATACTGCACAGGATTTATCTCCTGGTTTATACGGTTTGCAAGACTCAATTACTCGCCATTTTAAGTTGAAGGAAATATTGTTATTTTTTAGTTGCCAAATATAGTTGGATAGAGTAGTTTGGTTTGACAGAGAGTTATTTTTAAAAGAATGTTTGTGCGTTGAAATTCTATGTTTTATTAGGCTAGATGTGGAACCAAAATATATTGCCTTTTGCTTATTGTAATTATTTTCCGTTAGGTCTGGTGCTGGATTATTATATCGTGGGTTGGTTTGTAATTGATCGGTAGATTGGTTTAAGTTGGTGTTATTATTTAATCTGGTAGTTGAGTTATGGCTGTTAATAGATTCATGTAGATTTGGGGGTTTTGATACTGTGCAGCTATAGATAACATTTTTAATTTTACAGGAGCCTTGTAGGGGACTTTTTTTTTATCTTCTACAGTTACAGTCTGATGTATTTTGTATAGTTGTATTTTGTAGCTTATTAATTTTCTTATTGTTAGAGCTAATTATTTTTTGATGAAGATTAGGCATTGTAGAGTAAGAGACTTTGATTGTGTTCTTATTGAAAATTTTATTATATCTATGGGGGGCTTTAAAGTTCTTATCTAATATTTTAAAAAATTCTCCGGCTATGTTTGTCTCTAGGTTTTTGGAATATGGAGGGTTGAACCATAGGGTCTCCTTATGTCTATTCTTACGTTTACAGGTTTTGGTTTGTTGTTTATTTGTATTATTATCTAATATTTTTGGTTTGTTTTTTTTCTTTTTTTGTCTCTTGGTTACTTTTCTTAACTCGCATACGGGAAGACATTGCCATGTTATATGTTATTATGCTTTTAATAGGTTTATTTTCAATATTTAAACAAGGTTATTACTTCGCTTAATCTTTACTTTACCCCCCTCCCTTACACACACACACACACACACACACATTGAAACCTATTAAAAGCGTATTAAACCTATTAAAACCTATTAAAAGCGTAATAACATATAATATGACAATGTCTTCCCGTATGCGAGTTAAACGTAAACGTAAGAATAGACATAAGGAGACCCTATGGTTCAACCCTTCATATTCCAAAAACCTAGAGACAAACATAGCCAGAGAATTTTTTAAAATATTAGATAAGAACTTTAAAGCCCCCCATAGATAAAATAAAACTTTCAATAAGAACACAATCAAAGTCTCTTACTCTGCTATGCCTAACCTTCATCAAAAAATAATTAGAGAGAGCCTACCTTCTTCACAGCGGCCCTGGCAATGTTTTCAATGTAATTGTTCCAACTCATGTTTCCTGTGAACGTTAGGCCAAACAGTTTGAAAGATGTACTCTCAGATAGGGGGTCACTGGCCATTGCTATTGGTGGCAGAAAAATTTCTTGTAATTATTGAAGGAAACCAGTTTAGTCTTGGCAGAATGTGACCATCCATTTTTGTCCCCATTCCACTACAGATTGGATGTCATCCTCTAGTGCTTTTGCCATTTTTTTAGTTATGTGTTCATTTGTTTTCCTGTCATGCCTGTTATAGATCGTGGTGTCATAAGCATATATACCCATCTCAGAGGCAGTTTTGTCGGGGAGGTCATTAATTAATATTAGGAACAATAGAGGTCCAAGGATAGACCCCTGGGACACTCCCGCATTTATATCATATTGTTTAGATGTACGACCGTCGAGGACAACCTGGATTTTTCTCTTATCTAAGGAGGATGTAATTATGTTAAGTATTCTACCAGTGATACCGTAGAATTTAATTTTCCTAAGGAGACCCTAATGCCATACCCTGTCAAAAGCCTTAGATATATTTAGAGCTACTGCTTTGCCCTCCTCCGCTTTGTCCAGTGAATGGTATATACGTTCAGAGATTTCCATATATATATATATATATATATATATTGGGGATTAGAACAAGAGTCTAAAGAGCACAGTATATTTTAATGTATTAGTGCATTCAATAATGCATTAAAATAAAAGAAAAGAAAACAGTGCTCGTTGTAATGTAGATATATAATAAGCTCGATAGGCATGTATATCCTAGAGCTATTTTAATATTAAGTAAGATGATTGATAATTTATAATTAAAATCAAAAATTAAAAATCGATTTTTAATTTATAATTTTAATTATAAATTTTCAATCATCTTACCTAATAGGTATATATATATATATATATATATATATATATATATATATATATATATATATATATATATATATATATATATATATATAAAGTTGAATTTTCTTTATTTCATTGACTTGAATATCTTTCTTAACATGTTCTTTACATGTTCTTACTAAAATCTGTTTCGTCGATATTTATTACAAATTATTTTTCGCGTTGTTAAAATATATTTTTATATTAAATCATCATATTTATATTCTCAATATTCATAAAAAGAATCGATATATCTTATCAATTCAATAATACAGAAAAAGTCAATAAACAATGCACTTACCTAATAGCAGAGGTTGCAAACACCTGACCCTCTGAGCCAACTGTAAAAACTACAACAGATGCTACAACAACGATGAGATCTGTGGGGCAAAAGAGAAAGTGTGAAAAAAATTATTTCCAAGTTGAAATTACTTAATTAAGTAAAGAATAAATCCACTAACACATTAGATTATTAAAAAAATAAACAATCGCATTAGAGCGGATTAAATTCTAAAAAAGGAACAAAGCTTGGCTTGTATGAAATAAATGGTTTTGGATAGCTGCTGCGTTCAATCACTGTACAAAAAAAAGTAAAAAAAAAAAAAAAAAAACATGGAATGGCAGATGCAGTTTAATGTCATACACAAGGCCATAGGTTTTAGTGTTACAAGAAAGGTACCCTTTTCTTGTCAGTAAGAAAAATATTAAATAAGTAAAAATGAGATTAGATAGACCGAGATTCGAACCTGGTAAGCAAGGTTCGCAAAGAGATTTAGGAAGGAATTCGCATTGTTCAATTTAATATAAAATAGTAGATATGTTTGAGTAAAAGGAATTTTGATTGTTCAATTCTTTTTTATGAAAACGGAATTAAAATAAGGTCAGAAAGAAGAAAGAACAATATCAAATTTAAATATGTTGAAAAATAAGTTAGGTCGAAAAATAGGTTAGAACAATTCTTTGTCTGCAGAAATGGTTTGGACATGTGCGAACTATGCATGTTTAATCCACGTGAGTTTCCCACGTGTGTGTGGCAGGTGTTTGAAGCCACACATGACGTCATAGCAGAAAATGAATTCTCAATATAGTTTGCTAGTTTTAGGAGATGAGAAAGACGGGAGATAGAGCAAGAGACGGGAGACAGAGCTGACATTGTTCAGAAGAGGGTCCCCCTTTGGAAGCAAGGAAGAAAGTTTTAATCATGTAGTCGACTTTGAATTCTTGGATGGCATCATCGTTGCGACCGGTCGAATGTAATAAAAGAACACATCATATTTTGTAACTGCACCTTCGTGTCGTCGATTCTACCAAAATGAAGGTAATGTGAACTAATCGTTAATATGAACTTTGTGTCCTCTCATCTTATATGAACGTGTTCCCAAGCATCTTTATAATGAACTTCGTGTATAACCCATCCAAGTAATGTGTCCGCCTCTCCATCTAAGTAATGATTGTCCCCTCTTCTCTGTGTTTAAGAACTGATCACCACCTTTCTCCTCTCTATAATATATGTAATAAGTCCACAGACTGTAAAATGTATAGAGGTCGTCCTCCTTCTCTCTTCTGTCTTCCCCTCATCGTTATAATGGACATTGTGTATAAACCCCCGTCTTCGAGTAATGTCTCTCTCTCTCTCTCTCTCTCTTTCTCTCTCTCTCTCTCTATGCAACATTAGAGTTGACATAAGAAATACAAGTCAAAAGGAAAAAGGCATAGCAGTGAAAGGTATCACCTACCTATAACAGATATGGGTTTCCTTGCGAATCGCAATCTCCCAGAAGTGCCCATATATTTGCTTCGGCATCCGGCAGACCACAATCGAATGATGTATTCAAATCCAAAAAAAAAGACGAGCACAACTTCCTGGAATGAAAAACAGAATTTCATGAAAATTAATAATTACGGCATCGTCGCGTTGACACACTGCTTCTTGTTAGATCACCGAAGTTAAGTAACGTGGAGTCTGACCAGTATCAGATGGGTGACCACCTAGGAATGCTAGCTGCTGTATGTCATCTTCCAATGACTGAGACATACATGCGGTTGCGAACTGCTTGTGAATTTGATATTCCCTGTAAACTTCCTCCTTCAGAGGAAGTCAGTACACTTCTATCAGGGCTCATATGGCACCAGGTATTACTGCTTTGTTTAAAATTAATACAATTCTGAAAGCATTAAAAACTGCCATGTAAAGAAAAAGAAAGTGCTTGTGCAGTATAATGGAATTTCAGACAAAACATTGCTTTGTACTTACATGTCATGTTGAAATTAGTATAAATTCCAAAAATTACGAAAAATTACCCAGTAGAAAAATAATTACAAGTAAAAAATCCGCCATTGTAAAAAAAGAAAATGTTCGACCGTTAAGGTCTATAATTTTTTTTATGAAAAATAGATCTAGCATATCTTCTACTAGATCCTTTTTTTCTTTAGAATTTTAATATTTTCGACATGACAAATAGTGTTTTACCTGAAATGCATTTATTCAAACTTCCATTCTACCACACAAGCCCTAACAAGAATTAATTAACAGAATTAGACATCAAATATTAGATCCGTTTCAACACTAAAACATCTATATAATACTAAAACCTTTGGTAATCTTGTCTGTTTGTTAGTTTGCATATTGAATGTTTTAGATAAGAGAAAGTAGTTCGACAAAATGGAGGAAGACAGAAATGATGAGAGGAGGTTACAGATGTACAGTAAATGTATGGCGAATGGAATGGGAAATGGTAAGAGGAGGGGAATGGCATAAATAATTAAACGATGTAAATAAAGAGGTAAGACGTGCCATAATTAGTTTATCTGGTAGAAACTGTGATGATTCTGTTACAGTTGCTTAAAATATTGGTGCTGGTGGGCTTGTATAACAATTTACTATTATTTCTTTTCCATCTATTTATCTAATGTTGATCTAACGTTGATCCAACATGGTCATATTCTTTACAATCAACCATTCCTGAGTGTATGTCGCCTTCACTCATTTAGAAAAGCCACCGTCTCCTTCTGACCGCAGACATAAGATATTCATCTTGCATAGCAGATCCATGACAAATTTATATTGGTATGCACAGATTTTGTTTTAATCAATTTTGAACGAGTAGAGAGTAAAGGATGTCCAATCTGACATCAACTCTTAAAGTCGTAGCTTTTAAATTCGTTTGATGGAACAAATGGCATTTTATAAACAGGAGAGAATTTGAATTCCTACTAGACACTATCCTCACATGTCTAAGGTCTCTCTGTGCAGGGGCTTGTCAGGACAACTTGGCATGCAGATACAAGTAAACCATGACCAAATATTAAAAACTAGTCCGGGTGACCGATGTTGCCCGGGTGTTTGGAGGTTTGTGTTGAGAAAAAAAAAAAGTGATAATAGGCAGGAAGACTCGAACCCGTACCACAAAGTAAGAAAATAATGTGAAAAAAAAAAAATGTGACGCCTTTGCCGTTGCGTCCATTGCCAAACCCAAAGTGGCGAAGGTTTAAATTAAGGCAAGTCAATCGAAAAGGAGGGATGACTTTCGAAAAAACGACCCCTTCTTGTAGAAAACTGCCCAGTTTGGGTTGAAGGAATTAATGTTTTTGGCCAATTGTTCGATATTTGTCGTTCGAATGGTCAAGCTTCAAAACGATACTGATCTCGTGAAAATCCGTCGCCTCTGTTGAAATTTTTAGGCAGACATACAAACAAACATACATTCATGATGATTGTTGCATCTTTCCAGATGATTGCCGTCACACTGAGTTCTCCCAATCTCGTCGTCTATGCCATCTCAGATGACCTTGTACTCACGTCGCAGATTTGCACATCTTGAAGCAGATGTGACATATAAATTGAGCAATTTCCACTGAGTTGACTTCCTCTGGAGGAAGTTTTAGGCAGACATACAAACAAACATACATACATACATTTAAACATACAGGCGAGGTTTATATTATAGATAATAACATAATACTTGAAGCCAAACAAGATCTCTCGGCATGATTACTTTATATTTTATGCAAGGAATGGGGCACTTTCTCCAAGGGATGTTGCTTCTAGTAACAGCACGAGGCTAGATACTTCACCAGACTAGATGAATACTTGTCCTGAAATCTGGATTACTAAAATGGTACACTATAAAATAGTTAACTTCTTTATCATTCATTCAAGTGGTGTCCTGCCTGGTACCGTTATTGACGGCTATGGCAATCCACCCATCTCTCTCCCTCGAGTCATTCATGAATTCATTGTTGCTCATCATTTTTTACGTCACCCAAGTGTTCAGACTATCAACGTATGTTTCTTGTTGTAGTCCTTTGCTTCTTCTAACCATGAGCTTTCCTGTTATTCTTTTCTGGCCGTCAGAGAATAATTTGATAACGATCAGGTGCCACCTATCTGTTATAGTAATCCTTACTGAACGAGGTGGTCTGATTCGCTACCCTATTCATGATGTTTCTCGAATAAAGAGTTTCAAGTATTGCCATAGCTTTCTTTGCAGTTGTACAGGCAGTAGTGTGCAGTTCTATGAATCTCATATAGAAATCAAGTGCTAGCCCAAGGAAGGCCCACCCACCTTGATTTAGAAGAACTTTGAAGTAAAACGAAATGATTAAGAGTCGGCACAAATACATCAAGATCTTCCATTGCAAAAACATGGAAGATTGAGCCAACCAACAACATGCCAACTATTTTCTGAATAAACTATCCCAGCAATATATAGATAATGAAAGCTCAATAGAGTAGCTCAAAAGAGGATCGCTCCACTATGATCAAGAGATGATTATACACACACAAGTAGAGAGCGTTAACCCCTTGGCATTCACTTAGGACAGCTACTATACAATGTGACACAATGGAGGGCGTAAAAATATCTCTACCGAACGATCTATAAAAAATGAATATCCAGTGTAGCAATAAACCTTGGGGACATATATCAGAAAGGACTGTTGGAAATAAGTCATGAAACATCTGCTATGGCTTACAGTTACATACATAGAAAATTAACGTAGTGATTAGGCACAAGAGGGAGAAAGTCTTAATTTAGCTGAAGTCAGTGTGTCTAATGATGCTGACTTCCATAGACTTGATAGAGAGAGAGAGAGAGAGAGAGAGAGAGAGAGAGAGAGAGAGAGAGAGAGAGAGAGAGAATAACTAAATACAATGGTTTTATGTAGAACATGAAAAGAAACTTGTATCTTAGGAAGATCTCCATTATCCCAGTAATCATAGTAGCCACCAGATTCATTGGCCAAAAACACATTACCTAAAAGTACTTCCTTTAAACTCCTCAACCTAACGTTCACCAAGAACATGAATTGGAACAGATACATTGAGAGCATAGCCAAGGCTGCTGCGAAGAAGGTTGGCTCTCTCTACTATGCTAGAAAGCTACTTACACCTGAAAGTATCCTGCAACTCTATAAGGCCACCATTCGCCCATGTATGGAGTACTGTTGTCACATTTGGCCTGCTGCATCTACTACTAGTCTCTCACTCCTGGACAGTTCAAAAGAGAGTTGCCAACCTGATAAGTCCTGAACTGTCATCTAAGCTTCAGCCTCTGTCTCATCAACGTAATGTTGCATCCCTCTGCCTGTTCTACAAGTACTTTAATGGTGAATGCTCTGACGAACTACAAGCACTTGTGCCCCGTAAATACCCCTGACAAGCCCGAAAAGCAGCTAAATCCCTTCCCTACACAGTGGAGATCCCTAGGTGTAAGAAAGCCTTCATCTACTATAGTTTATTCCCCAGAACTGCTAGACTTTGGAACTCCCTTCTGGGATTCTGCTTTCCCAATTTTACTGACATGCAGAAGTTCAAGTGTAATGAGAACAGACATATTGCTGCTCATCTCATTTCATAATATCCCTGCAACTTATGTCCCCGATAGTAGCCCCTTACATCAAAGTGGTACCGTGCCTTTCTCTAACTCTTATGCTCGATCCGCGGGTTCCTTCTCAACCTTGATAAGCAATAAATCATAAGTAACAAATAGCGAATATGCACAGTAAACCAAGTGCAAGAGAGATACAAAAATTGCGCTGAAAATGACGGTTAGAATCATAAAAAGATGTCTTGGTTAGAGTCTTTGAAATAACGGGTGAATGTCTGACATCCAGAAGGATGCCCCATCTCCAGCAAAATTAAAAGATTAAGAACATTTACAAAGCATTCCTATTTCGGATATGTTTTACAAGTTACAAAAACTTTTCAAAGCTTGGATCTAGACTCATATAATTGCATTTTTTGTGTGTGTGGGGGGGGGGGTGAAATAAAAATACTCCGAACTCACGCGACGTAGACCGCACACAACGTTTAAAATAACATTTTCTTTTATCTGTAACACTTAAATTCAAAGAAAACATTTTCTTTTGTTCTGTAACACTTTCATTTAGAATAATATCTATAACACTTAAATTTAAAAAACATTTTCTTTAGTCTGTAACACTTAAATTTAAAAAACATTTTCTTCAGTTTGTAACACTTAAATTTAGAATGACATTTTCTTTAGTCTGTAACACTTAAATTTAGAATGACATTTTCTTTAGTTTGTAACACTTAAATTTAAAAAAACATTTTCTTTAGTCTGTAACACTTAAATTTAGAATGACATTTTCTTTAGTCTGTAATTTAAAAAAACATTTTCTTTAGTTTGTAACACTTAAATTTACAATGACATTTTCTTTAGTCTGTAACACTTAAATTTAGAATGACATTTTCTTTAGTTTGTAACATTTAAATTTAGAATGACATTTTCTTTAGTCTGTAACACTTAAATTTAGAATGACATTTTCTATAGTCTATAGCACTTAAATTTAGAATTGTATTTGCTTTAGTCTGTAACACTTAAATTTAAAAAACATTTTCTTTAGTCTGTAACACTTAAATTTAAAAAACATTTTCTTTAGTCTGTAACACTTAAATTTAGAATGATATTTTCTTTAGACTGTAACACTTAAATTATGAATGACATTTTCTTTAGTCTGTAACACTTAAATTTAAAAAACATTTTCTTTAGTTTGTAACACTTAAATTCAGAATGATATTTTCTTTAGACTGTAACACTTAAATTATGAATGACATTTTCTTTAGTCTGTAACACTTAAATTTAAAAAACATTTTCTTTAGTCTGTAATACTTAAATGTAGAATGACATTTCATTAGTCTGTAACACTTAAATTTAGCATAACATTTTCTTTGATATGTCACACTTAAATTTAAATTACATTTTCTTGGATTTGTAATACTTAAATTAAGATTTCTGTAACACTTAAATTTAAAATTACATTTTTTAATGTGTAATACTAAAATTTAGAATAATCTTTTCTTTGGTCTGTAACACTTAAATTTAAAATTACATTTTTTTATCTGTAACACTTAAATTAAAAATAATATTTGTAACACTTAAACCCAAAAAACATTTTCTTTAGTCTGTAGCAGTTAGATTTAGAATAATTTTGATTTATAACACTTAAATTAAGAATGACATTTTCTTTGACATGTAACAGTTAAATTAGAATAATATCTGTAAGATGTAAATTTTAAAAACATTTTTTTATTCTATAACACTTAAATTTAGTATAACATTTTCTTTGATATGTAACACTCAAATTTTAAATAACATGTTTTTATATCTGTTACACTTAAAATTAGTATAATATCTGTAACACTTAAAATTAGTATAATATCTGTAACACTTAAAATTAGTATAATATCTGTAACACTTAAATTAAAAAATACATTTTCTTTAGTCTGTAGCAGTTAGATTTAGAATAACATTTTCTTTGATCTATAACACTTAAATTTAGAACAATATTTTCTTTGATAAGTAAAACTTTAATTAAAAAATTATATTTTCTTTGATCTGTAATACTTACATTTAAAATAACATTTTTTTTCGTCCGTCTCACTTTAATTAATAACATTTTTTTATCTGTCATATGTAAGAATTTGAAATAGTATTCTATTTGATCTATCACATTTTAATTTTCCATAGCATTTTCTTTGGTCTGACACACTTAAATTTCTAACAGCATTTTGGTCTGTCACATTTACACTTGAAATACTATTTCATTTAGTTGGTGCACACTTGACTAAATAATTCCTTTTTTGTTGTTCTGTCAGGTTGAAATTTTATATAGATTTTTCTTTTTGTCGCACTTAATTTTAAATTGTAATTTTTTCTGTGGTATATACATTTGAAATAACCAATCATTTTCTTTGGTGTCTAATATTTAATTTAAATATCATTTTCATTACTGATCATTTAGATGAGATAGATGCAACATAAGAATTTCAAGTTTTCTTTTTTTTGCTACTATACAGACACGAAATCACCATTATAATATAATTAAAAGATTCACCCTTTGAAAAGGTTTATTCTTACCATCCAGAAGAGTGTTTCATTGGCAAAACTTTCATACTGGTCAATTGTTGATAAGACACTAAATATAAGGCAAATTAGCACCATCATGAATCTGAAAGAAGAAACAAACGAAGTGGTTATTTTTTTTATCAAAAAAATATTGAGTAATTAAGGTTTCATGGAAATTCGAGTTCAATATAGAAAAACCTATTGTTTACATAATGGAACACAAAATATCGAATATGAATACGTATAAAACCGGAAAATAAAAATATCAATTTATTAATAGAATCAATAACATAAAGGTATAATATAACAAATTAATAAGAACATATAATAAATTATTAGATTAGATTTCAGTTTTCATGAGTTTCATAAATGTATCATTTATAATAAATTCAATAAAATAAATGTATAATAAATTAATATGAAAATATAATATAATAAATTATTACATTAGATTTCGGTTTTCATGAGTTTCGTAAAAATATCATTTATAATAAACTCAATAAAATAAATGTATAATAAAACGAATTAATATGAAAATATAATATAATAAATTCTTACATAAGACTTCGGTTTTCATGAGTTTCATAAATGTATCATTTATAATAAACTCAATAAAATAAATGTATAATAAATTAATATGAAAATATAATATAATAAATTATTACATTAGACTTCGGTTTTCATGAGTTTCATAAAAGTATCATTTATAATAAACTCAATAAAATAAATGTATAATAAATTAATATGAAAATATAATATAATAAATTATTACATTAGACTTCGGTTTTCATGAGTTTCATAAAAGTATCATTTTTAATAAACTCAATAAAATAAATGTATAATAAATTAAATTAATATGACAATATATAGAAAATTCTTACATTTCAGTTTCATGAGTGACAGTGGGAGAAGCGTAAAAACTCCTTTCTTTCTCCTAATTTTTTCATATGACTAGTCAATACTTAAATTATTGAACAGAATTAAATATTAAAATCAATTAAAAATACAATTTATGGACCAATATTTGCTATAATAAATTAGCAAAACAGATTTAAGTATGGAATTTACATTTAAAAGACTTATTAATTACAACGAAATTGTGAATCAATTCCTTCTTCTTATATATAAGATATTTAATCTAGAGCAAGTTAAAAATGTTAAACATCGCCATCACTAATACATCTTCACCCTCAAGTAAAGTTTTAGATACAATAAACCTGGTATATAAATTTAAATATCTTTTGGAAAAGTGTTTCTAGTAGTGAAAGCATATATATATATATAATTATATATATATATATATAATTATATATATATATATATAATTATATATATATATATATTTAATGAATAAAGTTAAATTCTGTAGATTAAAATATATACACATATATTTCTGTAGATTAAAATATATTGGTTTAATGATTAAAGTTAAATTTAAAGGCCTAAAAGTATTACCTCAATGTAATATCTGACAGGAAAATTCACTTGATCTCTAATCTGTGATTTATCTCATTTATATATATATATATATATATATATATATATATATATATATATATATATATATATATATATATATATACGAGCAAACAGTTAACAAAAAACATGTTAAAAAACAATTTGAAAAAGAGTTAAAAACATATTTAATCTGAAAAGGAAACACTAGAGAAGTGGATAGTCCTTAATCTGCGGAGTTTCGAAGAAATACTCTCCATCTCATCAAAGGGTAGGAATTAGCAAAATGCGGGATCGGATTTTGCATGCAAAAGTATTTGATGAAACAACAAGTAAGTCAAAGATCTTACTTGAAAACAAAAAAGTGAAGCAGAGGGAATATGGTGAAGAAAAAGGTGATTACACATGAATGGATAGTCTGGTGGAAGATAAATAATTATTATTATTGGATTATTTATCAGTATCATTTCGAAACTGGATGTCTTGGACGACAAATACCGAAAAATTGGCCAAAAAACATTAATTCCTTCACCTTAAACTCGGCCGTTTTGTACTAGAAGGAGTCGAGTTTTTTCGCCTACATTTTAGCAAGTCATCGTCAACGTTAGATTGACTTTGGTTAATTTCAACGCTTTTGATTTCCAGTCACGTCATGAAGATATCGGCTAAGACATCAGATTTTCTTTCACTTTCTTTTCCACCTTTGTAACACGGGTTCGAGCCTGCCTGCCTACTACCACTCTTTTTTTCCTGCTCAACACACACCTCCAACCACCTGAGCAATGCTGGGCACTCAAAAAAAGAAAGATTCCTCAGTTTTACAAGATACACCTGAAGGAGGCTAGAGTTTACATCGGTCGAAATATTGTGAAAATAATGCTCAAGATGAGAACAGTAGTGCAAATATATAAAATAATACAAATTTTTTAGCCTTGTGCCTAAAAATAAGTTAAGTTGTCGACCATAGTACAGGACGACTAAAGGGCTCCTTTTCATTAACTACTCCAACACCACTGGTTTCATTAGATTAATCTACTTGTTCTTTATCTTCGTCTTACGAGGGGCATGCAATAAGTAATGCCTGTGACCCACTTCCTATAGCAGTAGAGCAACGAACTTGGCACAGTTATTAGTCTTGCTCTACATAGGAACAACCCAGAGTTATGCATTTCTCCCATCGTTTGATGCAGCTCTGGAGACTGTTTTTGTAGAACACCCCAGGTTGGTCCTCCAACCAGGACATGGCTTCAGAAATCAGGCTGCATCATCTGGGAAACGCTTTCCTTTCAAAAACAACTTCATGGCTGGGAAGAGTGAATGTCAAAGGATGCAAGGTCAGGAGAGTAGGGAGGATGGGGGAAGATTTCATAACCACACGCCCGTGCTTCTGATCTGGCGACATGCGAGTTGTGGACCAGAGCGTTGTCCTGCAGGAGGAGGGTACCTTTGCTGATCTTGCCCCCACCTCTTGATTTTCATAGCTTCCCTTAATTACCTCAAAAGTGAAGCATAAGAGGCTCCTGTAGTTGTGGTACCCTTTGCCAGGAAATCTGTCATCACTACTCCGTCCTGGTCCCAGAAGACTGTGAACATGACCTTGCCAGTGGAGGACTGCACCCTTGCTTTCTTTGGAGGTGGTGAGTCCAAGTGCTTCCTCTGCACTGACTGGGCTTTGATCTCTGGATCATAGCGATGGACCCAGGTTTCATCCTGTGTAATCAGTCTTTTGAAAAACTTTGACTCGTCTTCTTGGCACATCTTCAAATTCATCCTCGAGCACTCAACGCGTTCTCACTTCTGCAATGGTGTGAGGAACCTGGGAATCCATCTGGCAGACACCTTATGTATATGCAAATGGTCATGAATGATATTTTCCACAGACCCTGTACTAATCTTGACATCTTGGGCTATTTGGCGAATAGTAATGCGCTGATCTTCCAAAATGGCAGCCTCAAATTAACGGACAGATGCCTCATCAATGGCAGAAGGCGGGTGACCAGGTCTGGGAGCTGTTTCCACAGACTTCTGGCCATGTTTGAATTCACGATGCCAGCGTTTTACAAGGTTATATGATGGGGCATTATCACCATAAGTTTCTTTCATTTCATCAAAAGTCTCCTGTGGTGTGCGTCCTTTCAAATACAAAAACCAGATCACTGCTCGACATTCAACAGGCTCTATTTCACACCTGACTCAGTTCAAACACCTGTAAAACAGAAACCGCAATTAGTTCAGGGCTATAATTTGCGACATAACCTGTAAAGATATAAACCATTGCACATGCAAAATTTCAGCTAGATCAGGCAACTCGAAGTGGGTCAGGGGCATTACTTATTGCACGCCCCTCGTATAATGCTGTTGAACAAGCAGACGTCAAGTATCATTTTTTAAGTTTTTGATATGGCTTGACCTAGATTTGAACCCTGGTCTCCCAGTTCATTAGAGAGCACTTTATTATTCACAATTTCGCCTAATCCATTAAAATTATTTAAATTACTTTAACTTTTATCGATAAATAAATGCTTGCTCAAATATACAAGGGATCATCTCTACTATTATATAAAAGGAAATTTGTGTTTGTGTCTGTGTGTGTCTATGTGTGTGAGTTCGTTCCCTATGGATGCGAAAATGACTTGCCAGATTTTTATGAAATTTCAGACGAAGGTACTTTATGTGCCTTGCAGTGTTCTTAGATAGGTTTTATGTCGGGATGTCTTTGATAAGTATCGATAATTGATAATCGAAATAATCTGATGAAAGAAGGAACAGGTTATTTGGACTAAAGTTAACACCTTACACAGCCTTACATCACAAGTGCATTTGAGAAATTTTATTACAACACAAGCCCGGCATATAAAATCAACAGTAAGTTGTTTAATATGACAGAGGCACGTTCGAAATAAATGGTTCTGTTTATAGCAGAATTGCACCATGATACTTGACATTTTCATTTTAAACTTAAATTCAAGCCATTATCACCGCAAAAGCAGTAAGGCCAGGCATATAAAAGAAGCAGTAGTCTTCCTTAGTTAAGTAAATAAGACAACCTGCCTTGTTTAATTTAAACAGATGTGAAGGAGAAAAGGTTAATTGATGGAGATTAGACTGAAAAATAAAGCAGCCGATTTATTCCTAATCGAAATCTGAGTCATTTTTATAGGAAGATGCAGCACATGTATCGAACATCTTCTATATAAAATACAAGCGAATTATTCAGTTCGTGTAATTTATTCCCGACCTATCAATTTTTTACATCTATTCTTTATTGTCCACACTAAATTTCTGGGTATAGCCACCCTCATACATTTTAAATAAGCTGCTGCTTGGTATCCAGATATCCATCCCCCTGGGTGAAAGGAAAGTTTGCTCATCTGCATCAAGGCAATCTTATTTAAAGTCAGCTGTCAATCCTATTCTCACTCTCACCCTCTCCTGGCGTCTTGCTCATCGAAGCGGAAGTACACCATTTTCCAGAGAAGAGGACATTAGTCTGATTTATATGAAAAGTTGGAAAAGAATCCAGCTGGTGATCTACAAAATAAAAAATAAAGAAGATTCCGGAAACTAATGCGAAACTGACTTGAACTGAATAATTATGTCTCTATAAACTGGCATTAACATTCAGAGGATAGAGGCAGATAAAATCGAGGGACACTAATAGACATTTGCAAGGAAAACGAAAGGGAGTATTTACAAAAGACGTGTCCATTCAAGCTATATATTTGACAAAAAATACTATTTCAAACTTTAATAGGATAGACTAAGTTGAGAGACTCACGAAAATGCTATTTAAAATCTAAAGTGGACAGACTAATAAAAATGCTATTTTAGACCTAAACTGGACAGACAAATAGAAAATGCAATTTCAAACCTAAGGTGAACAGACTAATGTAAATACAATTTCAAATCTAAAATGGACAGACTAATGAAAATGTTATTTACAACCTAAAGTGGACAGACTAATGAAAATGCTATTTCAAACCAAAAGTAGTCAGACTAATGAAAATGCTATTTCAAACCTCAAGTGGACGGACTAATAAAAGTGCTATTTAAAACCAAAAGTTGATGAACTAATGAAAATGTTATTTAAGTGGATAGACTATAAAAGGCTATTTCCAACCGAAAGTGAACAGACTAATGAAAATGCTATTGTAAACCTAAATTGGACAGACTAATGAAAATACTATTTGAAACTAAAAGTGGACAGACTAATGAAAATGCTATTTCTAACCAAAAGTGGACAGACTAATGAAAATGCTATTTCAAACCTCAAGTGGACGGACTAATAAAAGTGCTATTTAAAACCAAAAGTTGATGAACTAATGAAAATGTTATTTAAGTGGATAGACTATAAAAGGCTATTTCCAACCGAAAGTGAACAGACTAATGAAACTGCTATTGTAAACCTAAATTGGACAGACTAATGAAAATGCTATCTTAGACCTAAACTGGACAGATAAATAGAAAATGCTATTTCAACCTAAAAGTGGATAGACTAATAATAATGCAATTTCAAATCTAAAGTGAACAGACTAATGAAAATACTATTTCCAACCTCAAGTGGACAGACTAATGAAAATGCTATTTCAAACTTAATGTGGACAGACTAATGACAATGCTATTTCAAACATCAATTGGACAGACTAATGAAAATGCTATTCTAAATCAAAAGTGGACAGACTAATAAAATACTATTTACAACCTAAAGTGGACAGACTATTTCAATCTTAAAGTAGACAGACTAATAAAATGCTATTTCAATCTTAAAGTAGACAGATTATTAATATGCTATTTAAAACCTAAAGTGAACAGATTAATAACATGCTATTTAAAACCTAACGTGGTCAGACTAATAAAATGCTACTTCAATCTTAAAGTTGACAGCTCCTGTTACTCTCGCTTCTTCTTATTTGTCCCTCAGTCCTCATTTTTTAATGAGTGATTTTTCTGACAAAGGGAGAAGAAAAAGCTGTTTTCTAGGTTGGCAGTATTTTGTGCGAACAGTTGGCTGAGATGGCGGAAATTTTCTGTTTCTATGTCTATCATTGTAGCCATGTCACTAGTAAGGGTGCTGGAGGTAAACGTTTTGTCTGGGCTGACGTTATCCGCCTGATAGTCAGGGACCTGAACCTTGGATTAACCACTAAGGAGGCTGTCCTATCAGCAGGTGCAAAGTACTGGGGCTGCTGTATTGCCATTTGATGAATGGATTCTGGACCATGCAGTAGCTTCTGGTGGGGCCTCTCGATGCCATACTAGTGGGTAATTGTTACGGCTTTACCTTATCATTAGCTACAAATAAAAAAAAAAAATTCTTCGTTTCTTTTTCTCTCTTAATTTCCCCTCTCTGTCCTGCTCTAAATAAATCTGACGACCTAGTCCACAAATTTAAAAATTTCATCATGACAGATTTCAAGAAAAAATACACGATTAAACCCGGTTCTCCAACTTCCAACGTAGACCCCTACTACCATGTCTCCTTCTCCAACATCAGGGGTCTACGTTCTAACCTTCCAGAGGTTGAAACCCAATTACAGGAGACTAAACCAGACCTTTTATTTTTAAGTGAAACTGGCATTGGACAGGCTATTTCCCTAGAAGAGTTCGCAATTAAAGGATACTCTAACTTAACTTCTAAATCTGACCCCCAAGATCGCCATGGGCATGGAATATGTGCCTATATTAAAGATAGCTTTCCATGTGGTAGGGACATCTCCAGGGAAGATCCTAACTTACCCTATATGTGCTTCCGGGTTGCTTTAACTCACACTATGGCATTTTTATTTACTCTCTATCGCCCCCACAACAGCGGAGTTACTATATTTAAAAGCATATCTGAGAAAATTGACCAAGTCCTATCTGCTTATCCTTCAGCTAACATTCACATATGTGGAGATTTCAATGTTCACAACGTCGAATGGTTGACCCACTCAAACAAGACCGATGATGAGGGGAGGTTCTGTCATGATTTCTCCATTGCCTATGACCTCACTCAGGTTGTTCAGGAACCCACCCGTGTGCCCGACAATGACGGCCAGTATGCGAGCCTACTAGACCTTTTTCTCACAACTTGCCCTGAACTATGTTCAGTTTCTGTTCTGTCGCCTCTTGGATCTTCCGACCACTCTGTTGTATCAATTAAGATAAAAATGAAATGTAATAAGTCCCCAGACGTACCTCTCCATCGTACAGTATATCGATACACTAAGGCTGACTGGGATAGCTTCCATACATTTATAACTGATCTACCTCTGCATTCCATATTTAAAAAGGATGTGTCCTCTATAGTATTAGACCTGACGGAATGGTTAATTGTAGGTATTGATCGTTTCATACCCTCGAAAAAGTTTCAGCAAAAACCTAACAGCCAGCCATGGTTCTCTCCAAAATGTGCTACTGCCATTGCGCACAGAAATCACTTTTTCCACTGTTTCCAACGTAATAGATGTATGGAAACTAAAGCCGCTTTCAGAACTGCCAGCAACCATTGTAAGAAAGCAATAAAGAGAGCAAGATGGTTGTATGCTCAGTCTGTTAAGTCCAAAGTAGCTGAGCAGCGGCTTGGTTCCCACCAGTTTTGGCAAATAGCAAACAGAATTCTGAACAGAAGTGTGCGCTCCATTCCAACTATCATCAATGGACCTGAGGTAATCTCGTCAGCATCAGACAAAGCCAAACTCTTTGTCAAGAACTTTGCAGCTAATTCTACCTTTTGCGATCAAGGCCGCCAACTCCCAATATTTCCTCCTGTATCTGAAAACACACTATGTGATATACTATATCTGTACATGATGTTGCCAAGCTAATCAAAAACCTTGATTCCAGTAAAGCAACTGGCCCGGACGGTATTCCAATTATAGTACTCAAAAAACTTCAACCTGAACTAGCGCCCATACTTACAAAACTATTTAAACGTTGTCTTAAGGAGAATAGTTTCCCATCTCCCTGGAAAATTTCATCTGTATACCCTGTATTTAAGAATTCAGGTGATCGCTCATCCCCCTCTCAGTACAGGCCAATAAGTCTCCTGTGCGTCATGAGTAAGTTGCTGGAATCTGTGTTAAATACAGAAGTAATCAACCATCTCAACAAAAATAACCTTCTTAGTGACACTCAATATGGTTTCCGTTCTGCTAGATCTACAGCAGATGTGCTTACAGTTATATCTCATAGGATTAGCAAATCTCTCGACGGAAGCAACCTTTCTAGGGCAATTGCTCTTGACATATCTAAGGCCTTTGATAGGGTATGGCATAAAGGTTTACTTCATAAGATCTCTAGCTATGGTATAGCTGGAAATGTCTTCTCAATTATTAAATCATTTCTTTCTGATAGGTTCATAAGTGTAGTAGTTGAAGGGCAAAAATCAGAAGCCCACAGTATTAATGCCGGTGTCCCTCAGGGGTCCATCCTGGGCCCAACTCTTTTCCTGATCTACATTAATGATCTTCCAAATCACATCCTTACATCATTTGTAGACATTTATGCTGACGACACTTCCATTTATGGTAGCACATCTAAGACAGTAAACGACCAAGTTCTCTCCAATTCTCTCTCCTCTGATCTTGAGCATGTAGTACAATGGGGAAAGGAGTGGCTGGTTACTTTTAATGCATCTAAAACCAAGCTTCTCTCTTTACATCATCAACATTCTGATCCACATCTGGCATCAATTGAAATGAATGGCTCTCGTCTTCAGGAGGCCTCAAGTTTTGACAAGCTTCTGGGCTTGACCATTACTCCTGATCTTAAATGGAACACGTACATCAAATCTGTTGCCAAGGCTGCTGGAAAAATGGTGGGATCTTTCTATCGATCCAGTAGATATCTCACTGCTGATGCAATTCTCTATCTATATAAGAGCCAGGTACGTCCAAGGATGGAATACTGTTGCCACATCTGGGCAGGAGCTGCTAGAAAGGACTTGGCCGGCCTTGATAGAGTTCAAAATAGACTTGGTAGCCTCGTAGGAGATGCCCTTTTCTCTTCCTTGCAACCTCTATCTCACAGAAGAGATGTTGCGAGTTTGTGTCTGATGTATCATTATTTTCATGGAAAGTGTTCGACTGAGCTTCAATCTATGGTCCCCCCTCGCAAAACTTTCACAAGAAACACTCGTCTAGCTGTAAACACGATCAATAATTCCCCCCACTCTTTATCTGTGCCTAAACCTAAACGTAGATTCCATGAACAAAGCTTTTTTATTAGAACTGCACGCCTGTGGAATTGTCTTCCGTTTTCCTGCTTTCCAGCTGACTACAATATGGTTGTCTTCAAGTCTAACGTAAATAAGTTCTTGATGAGCCGTTCCATATAAGTTATCAAATTTAACAAATTTTCATTACTAATGATTATTATATTCTCCAATTTCTACTGTACACTCTTTAACCCTTATCCTTGAGTGGCCTCTTGGCCTTGATAATGAGTTGATACCTATGAAAAAAAAAAAAAAAAGAAAAAGTCCAATGTGAACAAGTTCTAATTGAACCGTCCCCCTAAGTAATCCAAGTTTCAAAATTCCCACTGTTTACTATGCTAAAATCACAATGACTAATGTATACCTATTAACCCTTATCCTCGAGTGGCCTCTGGGCCTTGATAAGTGGTGACACCCTTGTAAAAAAAAAAAAAAAAATGTTATTTCAATCTTAAAGTGGATAGACTAATGAAAATGCTATTTTAAACAAACTAGTAAAAATACCACTCCAAACTTTAGAGGATGCCAATAAAATTACTATTCCAAACTAAAGTAGGCCTGCACATGTTAATATGTAAAAAAGATGATGATGATGATGATGATGATGATGATGATGATGATGATGGTGGTGGTGGTGGTGGTGGTGATGATGATGATTTAGTTTTGTTTCGTTTAGTTTGGATTTGTTTGTTTTGTTTTACGGTATATCAACCCGTTTCAGGTAATTTCATGCCGAGTCCAATAGTTTGGAAGAAGTTTTTGCTTTAAGTTCCTCATATTTTCAAATATTTATTCATGATGTTTGGTTTGGTTGTTTTGTTTTACAATATATCAATGCTTTTTGGAATATATAATACAAATCCATTCATTTTGGTAAAAAAATCATTTTGCTTCAAGTTTTTTATATCTTCAAATATTTATTCATGCGTTCGGTTCGGTTCGGTTCGGTTTGGTTTGGTTGTTTTGTTGTGGAAAATTGTTGTTTTTTTTTCATTTGAAGTGAAAGACAAAGAAAAAACGATATCAATGTTTGATGTATTTTAGGTCAGGAAGGTGTTAATTTAACACAGCCTGATTTGGTAGTACCAGAGCTGATGATGACAATGATGATGACAATGATGATGAAAATGGTATTCTAAACAAAAGAAATTAACAACATTATTAATTAAATAAATACATAACTCAACATTTGATAAATTAATTTCAAATGAATAGGATGTTGTACCTATTCTAAATAATTTTTGTCCAATTATCAAATTTAAGAAAAACTATATTCAAAACCTCAAGAAGTTTGATCCAATATCCTGGTGGCTTGGAAGGTCGAGAGCAGGTTAAAGGAATTCCCTTGATTAATCATCATCAGATCGTATGAATCCAACGATTCTATCGTTGGCATTGGTTTCCCCGATATTTTCTTAGTAAGAATTCTTTCTAGAAAAACATTGGGTAGTTATGGGGGCGGTGGACCACATGAAGGTTACCAACATCCTAGGTGAAAGTGATTTTTGCGAAACAAACTGGTTTCGAACTTGGAATACCGAGGATGTCAGTCCGTGTCATAAAGTCAATTCACGATGGTCCCCGGTAGGTCATTAAAAAACAAATGTGTAAACTATAATGTAAAATCTATTAATCAAAAGCATGTTTAAACTATAATTTTTAATTTTATTAATTAAAAACATGTTTAAACTATAATTTCAATTTTATTAATTAAAAATATGTTAAAACCTTAATTTCAAATTTATTAATTAAAAACATTTAAACTATAATTTCAAGTTTATTAATTATAAACATGTTTAAACTATAATTTTTTAATTTATTAATTAAAAACATGTTTAAACTATAATTTCAAATTTATTAATTAAAAACATGTTTAAACTATAATTTTTTAATTTATTAATTAAAAACATGCTTAAATTATGCATTCAAATTTATTAATTAAAACATGTTTAAACTATAATTCTAAATTTATTAATTAAAAATATCTTTAAACTCCTAGTTTTAATTTATTAATTAAAGGCATGTTATAACTATAAGGAGACCGTCAGCATAATATTATAGGTACGATCATGGACGATTATATTTATAGTCAGACGTGATAAAATTGAACCAATCAGGTACCAAAATTGCTATATTAAATATTTGGAATCTTTTTGAAATTTTCAGTCTGGTTCCTTGTCTTGATACGAGATGGGAACTATGTTCTACTGATACTTACTGGCTTAATACTGCCATTATTTATCTGACATTCTTATTATTTAATGATTCACTGACAGGATTGATGTAACTAATTTTATTCTTATGACAAATACATTTAATAACCGCGATTGAATTATTTTTTCTACGATAAAGTTATTTCTTTTGCCATCTCCTTTTTGGGTCATTTTTCTATTACAAGAATTGCTCTACACTCAAGATCACGTGATTTTGAAAAGCTGAGCGTTCCATCATTTTAAAACCACTCCTCCTAGCCTTTCAATGATACTGAATTACTTCAAAAGTCTTAATGTAATACTTAAATATTAATTTTTTTTGTGCTGCCTTGTTGACGTCATGATAACAATGTGGAGCTCTAATGGTATATCCTCTCTTTTGCCCATTTATAAACCACTCCTTCAGAAGAAGAAAAATTGTAGAGCTGTTTATTTATTTCACTAATGGATAGTGGTTTAAAAATAAAAAGGCATTAATTTCTATATGAGAGGAGTGGTGGCGTTCAAAAGGATGATGTTTGGAGGGTAATGAGTTGAACCTTTTGCAACAGACGTTGAAGTTAAGAGTCAGTACACATTATGGCATTGATGAAAAGAAGTGCCGCCAGTTCCTATTAAGATTATACGGATCACTATTTATCAATATATATATATATATATATATATATATATATATATATATATATATATATATATATCCACATAAAGTTATGAACAGTACATAAGGCCCAAGCAAAGCTGGGCTGAACTGCTAATATATATATATATATATATATATATATATATATATATTAGCAGTTCAGCCCAGCTTTGCTTGGGCCTTATGTACTGTTCATAACTTTATGTGGATATATATATATATATATATATATATATATATATATATATATATATATATATATATAATATAAAGCTGAATGTGTGTGTGTGTGTGTGTGTGTGTGTGTGGTCACGAATAGGCTCCTATATGGTTGACTATTTAAAAAAACTGATTACATATAATGATAGAAGATGTATGGAGACACAGGAATGGGTATGTTTGATCTGGCAGAACGGTGGTTCATTAAAATTGTGAGGTCTGCGTTCACGCCTGGTCCACAAAGTATGGAAATAAAAAATTTAAAAATTAAAAAAAAAACGTTTACAAGTGTTTTTGATATAGATGTGCATAAGAATACTTTGATAAGTATGTTTTAACTTAAATAGGGATGGTATAATAAAATTGTAGGGTCTGCATTTGCCTCTGGCCTCCATAGAATGGAAATAGGCACAAACTTTAATAAAGACTTTTCATATCTGTCTGCGTAAGTATACTGTGATAATTATGTTTCAGTTTGAAGAAATATGGTATAATAAAATTATGGAATGTTCGTTCGCGCCTGATCTCCATAGAATAGAAATATGTCACAAAGTTTAACAAGGTTTTTTAATATAGATCCACAGAATATTGTGATAAGTGTTTCAGTGTGAACAGGTATGGTATAATAAATTATGGGGTTTATCTATTTTATTTTTACTTTCATCATATTTTGCTTTGGTTTTGATACCCCTAAATTCAAAGCTATCTCCTTACAACCCTTGCTTTTCATAACCTTTCATACTTTAATAAATCAGAGTTCATTTTCTGTAGGCTGTTTTTGAACCCAGTCAACGACGGGTACTTTTGCCAGTATATATATATATATATATATATATATATATATATATATATATATTAAAAAGTTGGACTCATGTCCGGATAACCTACTGTTAGACACCTTAGTTCCTTCACTGAGTAAGCAACTGGAATAGTCTCTGTTGCTCGGCGACTTCTTCAGTTAACCTCTTGTGATTAAGTTATGTCTTGGAAGAGGCCCACCTGTGCTTCTACACACAAAGGATCTGCAACAAAAGAGAGAATTAGAGGCACTTTAACAATCTGGCCTCTCTCTCTGTTTGCTACCCATCAGATTGGTCCGTTCCCAAAGGCTTCCAAGAGCAACACACATTACCCTCACTCATATCACCTGCATACATCTTTCACGAAACAAATAGTTATCAGTGAAACTAAAAAATTAAATCATCCTACACACCGATCATTTTGTAGAGTACCTCCATCACCAAACAAAAACTTAGTTTACTAAAACTTAAACATAGTAACCTTTCCTTTATATTGACTCCTTTTTTTTTCTTTTTTTTTTTCTCACAAGCTTGCTTAAGTGATTGATCAATATTGCTCGTTAGAAATGTCCTTTTTGGAGCACTTCACATAACTTGGAGCTATTGGCTTCAAATTTTGTTAACACATTACTAAGTTGGTTTTCACCCTTAATCCACTCAACATCAATTTCCTGTTTGTCTATGGATTCTCGTATGCTTGAGATTTTGAATTGAAGACGTCTATCCTCGAGATGGTTGCATGAATGAGCAGCATCATATAAAGATTTGTTATCCGTTAAGCAAGTGATGGGTAGAGAGAAATCCTTTTCGCCAAATATAATTTCGGCAATTAGTTTGGACCATAAATATGCATGATCAGAACCTTCAGCAAGAGCCAAGTTTTCAGCTGCTAGTGCAGATTTTACTACTCTTTTTGTTTTCGAAGAACTCCAGACAATGGGGCATGATAATTCACCATTTGTTAAAAATAAAATGTATGCAGCCTGACTACCACCGCCTTTTGAACTGTTAAAGCTTGCATCTGAATATACCTTCAGCGTCAAGTTTGACAGAGTTTCAAACCTTGGAAATAATATTGAGGAAGGCCTTGACTTAATTTCTCTTACTAATTTATTTAGTTTTTTTATGTTTTCTATAGTTGGTGCTTTTTGAGAGATACTTGCTTGGTGTACTCTGAAACTTAGATCAAGTCTTGATGTGTTTGCAAGCCAATTAATTTTACCTACTGTGGATCTGAGTATTTTGATCTCTTCAGTATTTAATGGAGAAGATTTCTCTGCAGATATGTTTTTTACTATAGCAATTTCAGACAAACTTTGCCCATACTTATTCTGATTGATACAGATTGACTTATCAGCATATTGAGTTAACTCTATTCCAACATACATAAAGGCACTAGTGTTTTCAACACCCACCACAAACAACGACCTCAACTTTTCAATAATTTCCTTTTCAAATTGCTGTGTACCACCCCACAGCTGATCATCTACATAAGTGATTAATATTCCTTCCAGATTGTCATTATTATGCCAGAAGAACACACCAGGATCAACCGAACTCTTCCTACATCCAACGTCAAGAATAGCTCTTCTTAAGGTAAAGTACCACTCGCGAGGTGCATCTTGAAGACCATACACGAACTTGTTCAAGCGCCAAACTTTTGATGTTTTTGCTTCTTTAGGTGGTTGAACAAAGATCTTTCTTTCAAGCTTTTGATTCTGAAGGAAGGCAGTTTTGTAATCAAGGGAATGCAATTTCCAACCCTTAGAAGAAATGATACATAACGCAACTCTTACACTCCCCTTTAGGCAGGTAGGACTGTCTGTTCTAAAGGTGGCATTTTCTTCAAAGCCCCTAGTGACTAACCGTGCTTTAACAAGGTGTTTGCCATCTATAATTTTTGTTTTTAAAATCCATTTTACTGATATTAGGCTTTGACCTGTATTATCAACTTTGTCGTAAACATTATTTGATTTCCAACTGTCTAGTTCGTTCTGTTTTGCTGATAGAATTTCAGTAATATAAGTATAGCACATTAAGATTTCATCACCAATTTCATTACCAACCTCCTCTTTTGACTTAAGTTCTTCTGTGACATCCACTTTCCAATCTTGAATGTCCCTGTCAAAGTCAATATCCGTAGTCTGACCATCCTTCTTTATAGCATTCCACTCATTTCCATATTTTCCACTTACTTTTCCAGATCGTGATACTAATTTTATAGCTTCTCACAACTCAGAATTATTCTTTCTGATGTTTTTGATGTTTAATTCCATATTCTTCTTAAGTGGTGGAGAGGTGGTAATCATTGTTTTGTTCACAGCACCTTTTAATGATCTATCTTGGAGTTGTAGATTATTGCCAGAGCTTTCATTTTTGTTGATGCTTGCTGCTTGAGCAGTATTATTATTGACACACTGTTTACTTTCTTCACTATTGCTGTCGCTCAGTGAATCATCGTCTGATATATCTTCAAATGATGTTTTATTTTCTGTTATCTGAAAATGAGAATCTTTAGATTGTTCATCTGTAGTAGATTCATGTTTCAAAGTTGCCGAGTTCACTCTGCTTATCACCGATTTTGTGGGCTTTTCTAGTCGAAGGCGAGAAGGATGTACTCTGACATATGTGCTACCATGTTTCACCAAAGTTTGCCGACCATCCTGGCCCAAAACAGTAGTCGGCCCCTTCCACCTCCTTCTTCGAAAGAACTGACCCATTAAATTATCGCCCCATTAGCCTCCTCCCACTTTTTGCCAAAATATTTGAGACCTTTATTAACCATGCTCTAGTCCGTCACCTTACAGATGCTAAGCTTCTGACTGACAAACAATATGGATTTAGACAAGCCCGTTCCACAGCAGACATCCTCACTGTAATCTCTGAACGTATATACCATTCACTGGACAAAGCGGGGGGGGGCAGAGCGGTAGATAGATATATCTAAGGCTTTTTACAGGTTATGGCATGAGGGTCTCCTCAGGAAGATTAGATCATACGGTATCACTGGTAGAATACTTAACATAATTAAATCCTTCTTAGATAAGAGAAAAATCCAGGTTGTCCTCGACGGTCGTACATCTAAACAATATGATATAAATGTGGGAGTGCCCCAGGGGTCTATCCTTGGACCTCTACTGTTCCTGATATTCATAAATGACCTCCTCGACAAAATTTCCTCTGAGATGGGTATATATGCTGATGACACCACACTCTATAACAGGCATGACAAGAAAACAAATGAACACATATCTAAAGAAATGGCAGAAACACTAGAAGATGACCTCCAATCTGTAGTGGAATGAGGACAAAAATGGATGGTCACGTTCAAAGCCGCCAAGACTAAACTAGTTTCATTCAATAATTACAAGAAACCTTTTCTACCACCTATAGCCATGGCCAACGACTCTTTATCTGAGAGTACGTCTTTCAAGCTTCTTGGCCTAACGTTCACAGGAAACATGAGCTGGAACAATTACATCGCAGGCATTGCCAGGGCCACTGCAAGGAAGGTTGGCTCTCTCTACCGTGCTAGAAAACTACTAACACCGGAAAGTATCCTGTACCTCTATAAGGCAACCATTCGCCCATGTATGGAGTATTGCTGTCCTATTTGGGCTGGTGCATTGGCTACTAGTCTCTCGCTCCTTGACAAGGTTCAAAAGAGAGTCGCAAACCTGATAGGCCCTGAACTGGCATCTAAGCTTCAGCCTCTGTCCTATCGACGAAACGTTGCATCCCTCTGCCTGTTCTACAAGTATTATAATGGTGAATGCTCTGACGAACTGCAAGCACTTGTGCCTCCACAACGTGAACACCCTCGACAGACCCGACAGGCTGCAAAATCTCACCCCCACACTGTAGAAATCCCTAGATGTAAAAGATCTTTCTACTCCAGTAGTTTCTTCCCCAGAACCGCTAGACTTTGGAATTCCATTCCAGGTCCCTGCTTCCCCAACTGTACTGACATGCAGAAGTTCAAGTGCAACGTGAACCAACATCTTGCTGCCTAAAACCTACATAGTACCCCAGTAGTTGTTGCCCCTGTTAGTAGCCCCCTACAGCAAAGTGGCAATATGCCTTGTATGGGGTGAAAATGTAATAAAAAAATTTTAAAAAAAAAAAGTATTTGATGTGATGTCTCCTGAAGTTCTAACATTGTGTCTAAGCGCCCTCCTCAGTTTTTCTGAATTTTCTATAGCAATAAATGCTTTCCGAGCTGAATGCAATTCATTTAAATTCTCTCTAATGATATCACTGGAAACCTCTGGGTTCAGTGTAGGGGGTTTATTTGTTAATAGAGATGGTAGTGTAGGATTCCGAGAAAAAACAAGCTGGAATGGGTTGAAACCTTGAACATTTATCAGACTGTTCTTTGCACAGAGACACCACATAACAGCAAATTCAAGTGAACAGCCAGAATCAGCAACTGTTTTCCGAATCTTCCCCCATGATACGATTGTGTCTTTCTACTAAGCCATTTGACCAGGCAGATTCAGCCGCTGTTGTTTTTACGTTAATATTCAGTTGTTCGCAGAACTCTAAAACATCTGCATTTGCAAATTCCCCTCTATTGTCAGTAAGTAAACTACAGGGAGCACCATAAATTGAAATCCAAACTTTGAAGAGCTTTCTGACAACTGTAGATGGAGATTTACTTCTTATTACTGTTCCTCCAGAAGTCTGGTAGCATGGTCAACCAGATGCAACAGATAAACCTTCCCAAATTGTTTGAGGTTTGAAGCATCTGCAACAAAAGAGAGAATTAGAGACACTTTAACACCTACATCTAAAATTTTAAGTGTTTATACCCAAAATTGGCAGAGGAGTTTGGTAGAGTCTGCAAAGGTCAACTCTTCCAACTTTGCAACCAAACTTTTGCCCAAAACTGATTAAAAAGCTTGCTGTATGTCTGAATTCCCTTTATGTAAAATTTTAAACCTTTAGACCCAAAATTGAGTGAATAGTTTGCTATAGATCGCAAATAGCAAACCTTTTGAACTTTTACCCCTTGGGCGCTCAAATTTGCGGTCGAAAACCGATTAAAAACCTTCCCCTATGTTTGATTACACTTTATGCAAAATTTCAAAATGATTAGACACAAAATTGGCTGAGTAATTCGGTAGAGTCAGAAGAGGTCATTTCTTTTTAACTTTGACCCCAATTTTGACCCTTTAACATTTTTTGTGTTGGGCTCAAATCAAATAAAAAAAGTTTGATCCATGTCCTAGTAACTTACATCTAAAATTTCATATGTTTAGACCAAAAATTTGGTGCACACCTAAAATCCCCAAAGAACTGTGGTAAACTCTGATTTTGCCGTATTGAGTTTACTATTACATCAAAGGTTATAGTCAGCTAACGTACTTCCTAACTTCCGACGTGGCTGCTACCGGAAATGGCGACAAGGCAAATCAGTTTCTTCGCTTTTTCTCTCTTTTTCCTGTAAATGTACTCTTTTTTATTACGTTTTTCCGATCGTTTTTTTTTTATTTAATAAAATCATTGGAAAGTTTTTGGTCTTATTTTAATTAAGCATTGTTGAAATTAGTTGTTTTTTTTTTTAAAGAATTATTGAAAACACTTTTTATAATCTTTTTAAACTATTGTGGGAGTATTATATATTGAATACGTTTTTTATGATGCTTTAAATTTTGTTGTTTTGATTTCAATAATTTTATTTTTATACTTTCATAAAAATATATTTATTTTTTTAATTCAAATAAAAAACTTTTATTTTTAAAATTAAAAAAAAAACGTATTTTTATAATTTCATAAACATATTTCTTACAAAATTTCAAAGAAAATAAAAACTATTTTTTTAATTCTTTTATCAAAAGTGCAAATAAAGACTAATTGCGTTATTTTTATCTATAATTTTGTTCGTTTTATACTTTTCAATAATGTCGTTTTCTTATATTTTATTTCAATAAATCGCTTCAAAACAGAAATACTGAAGAACAATAAAGGTGAAGGAACTGATGTTCCTTGTCACCGCTTCCGGTAGCAGCCACGCCAGAAGTTAGGAAGTACGTAAGCTGACTATAACCACATCAGTTTTAATTACACAGAAGAGAAGACACAGACACAAAAAATAACTCCGTTGATAGAAGTCTGGAGCAATATATACTTTCATACAAAGTGAAACTGAAAATTGTCTTCTGCATCATAGTGCTGACTGCTGCTATTCGCAGAAAGCATATTGAGCATCTAACATTTGCATGCTTCTCTTTTAACAGCGCTTACGTAATCAATAACTGTTTTCTATTTCTAACAATTACACGTGTAAATGCATTATGCTAAATTTCTTTTTTTATTCTGGGTAACAAGTAGCTTTACCACGGAGAACTTGTTTAAGGTACGAGGAATGTTGATCTCAAGTCAAATAGTCATGGTCTATGTTTATTGACTGGCATTACAAAGAAATGATTACCTTTTGCTGAATTTATACTAAAAGGTAAAATTTTAACTACACTCGAACTGAACTCCACTCTAAAAGTTAACGATAAATTCATTAGGTTAATAAGTCATTGACGCTAACTCCAACTAAAACCCAAGGTTTATTGACTTTCAGTCACTCATCCAGCCTATATGACCAGATACTTTTTTCGTAGACTCCATTTGATCTCGTTTTATTTCATTCAAAATAAATATCCATTACGGCAACAGAATGCTTTTTTTCTTGGGGGCAAATACAATGGAATTAATGAGAACAAAATTCATTTCATATTTATGAATAAAAGAAAAATCTATTCGAAAAAAAAACCAAAAAACATATATATTTTTTTTTTTGGCTTTTAAAGTTCAATATATGAATCATAAGATAAAATACTTAAAACCTTTTTGATCTTGAAACGGCACACTTTCCCTATAAAATCGATATCGACCTACTTTTACTGCAGTCTGTCCTGATTATCTGCACTATCGTTCTATTCTCTCTTATTTACTGTTCATTCACATACACATATAAACTTTCTTACACAGATTAGGGTCAGCATTATACTACTATGGCTACTACTACTGCTACTACTACTAGTATTTCAATAATAATAATAATAATAATAATAATAATAATAATAATCGATACTACATATACTAAAATTGGAATGATAAAGAAAAGATAAGCATGGCCCTTGCGCAAGGATAACACGCACATTGTTGAAGTGTTCAATGTTTTTTAAGCTTGTGGAAGGCGTTTTAGTGTTCATACCGCACAAAATAGCTGTGGAGAGTCAAGGAGGATGGAAAGACCAAGGAAGGAGAGCATTAATCAGACTAACACTGGAAAGAGTGTGAAAAGGTCTAGAAAGGCTTATTGCTACCCAAGTCCCAATAGGGACTTACAGTCGCTGCTGGTCATGAGAAATATATGGTAAGTGGATGTTGCAAAAATGCAAAGTTATTTGTAAAAGTTAACAAAAGAGGCGGAGAGTATTAGAAATCTGAGAAGACTTGTAGTCATTCAGCCTTCAGTTTATAATCAGTGAGTAATCTCTGATGATGATCTGTGTGAGAACTCCAAATGTGCACATCATGATATTAATTAACTCATCCAAGCAAGGCATAGTGAGTAAGAAGATAAAAACTTGCCAAATTCTAGATTTTGCCGTCCAAGCAACTCACAATGTGAAAATCAAGGAGAGAGACAAACGAGGAAAATAAATGGAATTTGCAAGAGAATATGGATCATGAAGAAAATCGATAAAATACCAATAATTGTATGAACACTAGGAGCAATCCCGACAAAATTGACATAAAAGGAGAAATTCGAATCATAGAAAAAACTGAGACACTATACTGGACGAAAATATTGAGAACAGCCGAAATCTAAAGGAAAATCCTTGGATGTGGAAACTAATGAACATAATTGTAAACACTAACCAGCTGAGCATAAGTTGAAATCTAAATAAAATAAAACCATAGAACATTATACAAATCCAAAAGAACTGAAATTATTATAACCCCACAACCAGACCCTCTCCATTCACAAAAAAATAGTTGTGAAAGGTCAAGGACACTAAGAAAGGAGAACACCAACCAGAACTCCATTAAACGGTGTGAAGAGTACTGGAGCCTTATGGAGGCCTATTGTCACTCAAATTCCGGAGAAGACTAATTTTCATTGCCTTGCCAGTAAGAAATCAATGGTAATTGGCTGATGTGATAATGCAAAATGATTTGAAATAGTTATCAAAAGAGGTGGCGAGTGCTGGAAATCTGGAAGATTTTGTTGTCACTCAGACTCCAGGGAACACCACTGGTTATTGTCAGTGAGAAATCACTGATAATGCTAGTGTGAAACCTCTTAATGAGTAAGGTATAATAATATATACGCTTTTAAGGAAATTGAAATATTTATAGAATTAAAAAAATATATATAGTTACTTCTTTTCAATAAATTTATATATTAATACAATAAGGTGTGTGTTATTTTCTGTGTCACGCTTACATCAGGGTCGTTTAATTGTTATGTACTTCCATTTCTTGTCATAAATAATTTTGCCAAAAATTCTTCATAAGTTTTGGTTTCGGTTTCGATTATAATTGATGGCACTCCAGTAATATATTTTTTTAATAAATAATTTGATCAAGAATTCTTCATAAGCTTGGATTTCTGTTTCAAAGTAACTCAAGTTTTTTTTTTTTTAAATCGCAACTTTATAATATATAAAAATCGATAGAACATTAACTCTATAATAATATATAAGAAATTTGCAAGATTAAAATATCATATTTAAGCATACTTTACGACCGGGATTTGCCAGGTGTTCATGCTAGCTTAGATAAATACTTTTGCAGTTTTAACAAAACAGCTATTCTAATATCAGAGCTCCTCCATTTACACTGAACATCCACAGAATGCCAACATCAATATATTACATATAAATGAGACCCTGCGGAATTTCCACAGGTCCCGCCAGTTAATAATTGTATCAATAAATAAAGTTAATGTGCATTTAAAAAGAAAAGTCTGAGCGCCAATAAAAAGGTTTGGTAGTCTACATCTATCACCAATAGATATGATAGGTTTATTTATTCTCTATGATTCGGTATTTTTTTTTAGATGATGAGTAATTGTATTATTTGAATTATTCGGACTACTGTTCTCATCTTGTTTGTTATTCTTACAACGTTTCGGCCGATCTACCCCCGACTTTCTTCAGGTGTTTCTGGTTGAATTTGAAAATCTTCATGTTGTACTAGGGAATCTGTACAAAATTTGTAATAATAAATTTATGCTTATACTCCCCCCCCACACACACACACACGTATATACTCTCACAAGCATGCTACAGGCAAAATTATCCTCATCCTTCGAATCCACTGCCTCCTCCTCCTCCTCCTCCTCCTTCTCCTCCTCCTCCTCCTCCTCCTACTCCTACTACTACTACTACTAATAATAATAATGATACGACACAATATAATTGTGAAAGGTCAAGGACGATAGAAAAATGAGGAGGGAGAGCACTAACCAGACATCCACTGGACAAGTGTGAAGTGAGATGGAACCAATGATCATTAATAGCATGAAATCAACGGTAAGCAGCTGTTGTGATAATCTAAAGTCATTTGCAAAGGTTATCTCAAAAGAAGTGGAGAGTACTGGAAATCTGGGAAGAATATTTGTCATGCAAACTCCACAGAACACCACCGGTTAGTGAGTAATCTGTGTACTGCTCTATGTGAAAACTCCTAGTGAGTACCAATAATCTTGGATCATCTAATTTCAGGTACCAGAATGATGGCAACTTTCTCTCTCGTGAAACAATGGCTTTCTGCATCTATTTTACTGCAGTGTCAGCTGTGGCTAAGCAGTTGAAGCGGGAGTTGCCTCTGCAGATGCAGGCCAGGGTGGGTGATAAGGAAACCTAGGTTCACTGAGTTACTAGGGTTCTGCTCTCAGAGTTGCAAAGTCTGGCAAAAAGGCAAACCAATACAGTCAGAGTCGGCGCAGCTGCAAATGTTGTTGGAAAGATGTTGTAGTGCTTCACCATCAGTTTTCCAAACCAGAATTTTGTCGGAGTTTACTCCTTTAGCCTTTGCCTTTCCCAAGGCATCCACACGGCAGTGGAGCTATTTGCCCGTAGCTGGGGGTTGGTTTATTATAATAATGATGTACATGCAAATGAACTTATCTATATATATATATATATAAAAGTGAAAGTGTCTGTCTGTGTGTCTGTGTACATTTCCCTATGCGATAACTCTGTCAATTTTTAGTCTACAGACTCGAAATTTGATATACAGGGTACTGAGATTTGGGAAAATCGATTTGATTGGTTTTTGGCCAGAAATTTGGTGATTAAGGGGTCAAAGTTCAACGATTTGACCTTTGAGAACTCTACTAAACTCCTCTGACAATTTTGGGTCTACGCACTTGAAATTTTACATATAGGTTCCTTGGACATGGATCTAACTTAAAAACTTGATTTGAGCCCAAAACAATAAATTTTAAGGGGTCATAATAGTGGTCAAAGGTAAAAAAAATTGACCTCTGCAGTCTCTTCCAAATTACTCAGACAATTTCTGGTCTAAATATTTGAAATTTTACATGAAGAGTATTCAGAGATAGGGCAAGCTTTTTCATCAGTTTGGGTTGAAAATTTTTAGTTACCAATATATAAATGTATGTATGTATGTCTGTTTGCATGTCTGCCTTAAACTTTCAATAGAGGCGACGGAGTTTACCCAGATCAGTATCGTTTTAAAGTTCGACTTTTCATACGACAAATATCGAAAAATTGGCTAAAAACATTAATATCTTCCCCTTCAACTAGGCACTTTTTACAGGGGGGGGTCACTTTTTTCGCCGATATTTTTTAAAGTTATCCTCTCTTTTAGATTGTCTAGCCTTAATTTTAATAAATGTCGCTTTTGGTTTGGCGGTGGTCGTAACAGCATAAACGTTAGGTTTTACCCCATTCTTTTCCTTCTTTGCAGTACGGGTTCGAGCCTGCCTTCCTACTACCACCTTTTTTTTTTTTTGCTCAACATACACATCCAAACACCCGGGCAACGCCGGGCTGAAATGCTAGTATATCTATAAAAGTGAACGTGTCTATGTGTCTGTCTGTGTGTCTGTTTGTGTACATTTCCCTACGCAATAACTCTGTCAATTTTCAGTCTACATACTCGAAATTTGAGATACAGGGTACTGAGATTCGGGAAAATCTGTTGCCAAGGCCGCTGGAAAAATGGTGGGATCTTTCTATCGATCCAGTAGATATCTCACTGCTGATGCTATTCTCTACCTATATAAGAGCCAGGTACGTCCAAGGATGGAATACTGTTGCCACATCTGGGCAGGAGCTGCTAGAAAGGACTTGTCCTGCCTTGATAGAGTTCAAAATAGACTTCGTAGCCTCGTAGGAGATGTCCTTTTCTCCTCCTTGCAACCTCTATCTCACAGAAGAGATGTTGCGAGTTTGTCTCTGATGTATCGTTATTTTCATGGAAAGTGTTCAACTGAGCTTCAATCTATGGTCCCCCCCTCGCCAAACTTTCACAAGAAACACTCGTCTAGCTGTAAACACTATCAATAATTTCCCCCACTCTTTATCTGTGCCTAAACCTAAACGTAGATTCCATGAACAAGGCTTCTTTCTTAGAACTGCACGCCTGTGGAATTGTCTTCCGTTTTCCTGCTTTCCGGCTGACTACAATATGGTTGTGTTCAAGTCTAAAGTAAATAAGTTCTTGATGAGCCGTTCCATATAAGTTATTAAATTTACCAAATTTTCATTACTAATGATTGCTATATTGACCAATTTCTACTGTACACTCTTTAACCCTTATCCTTGAGTGGCCTCTGGGCCTTGATAATGTGGTGATGCCTTTGTAAAAAAAAAAAAAAAAAAAAAATCGATGTGATCAGTTTTCGGCCAGAAATTAGTCTGTTAAGGGGTCAAAGTTCAACGATTTGACCTTTGAGAACTCTACCAAATCCCTCCGACAACTTTGGGTCTAAACACATGAAATATTAGATATAGGTTCCTTGACCATGGACCTAACTTAATAACTTGACTTGAGCCCAAAACAATAAATTTTAAGGGGTCATAATAGGGGTGAAAGTTAAAAAAATTGACCCTTTTTGTTTTTGTTTTTTTTTTTTGCTCAGCATACACCTCCAAATACCCGGGCAACGCCGGGCACCCACGCTAGTACATAAAAAAAACAAAACAAAAAAAACAGAACAGGTGTAATGAGACTATATCCACTCAATCCTTGGTGAAAAGTTCAAGCAGAGAGCCCGTTTAATAAACGCTGAGAGTTTTCATTGCGATGATGATGATGATGATGACGACGACGACGACGACAACGACGACGACGATGCACATGCAAATGAATTTATCCATAAATAAAAACAAAAACACGATTTGAGGGCCGAGATAATATCCACTCCAGAAATACGATGCCAGACTACATACAGATAAGTAGAAATGACAACGTCAGCTAAATAAAAGAATGAACGGGATAATCAAGGCCACTAATGACATGCTGCAACGGACAAGTGTATTGTCCTAGTTGTCTGTTGTACCATGACTCCAGCGAAAACGTTAAACTAATTTTATAAAAAAAGGCATAAAAATGTGAAAAAAAAACAAAAAAACAAAGAGACCAATTTGTTGTATAAATAATCAAGAGAGATTTTATTTGGGGAAATACATATGTCTCTTTGACTACATGACACAGTGCATCGTCAGAAGCAAAATTACTCCTACGGTGGTCAACGATGATGTGATGTCATATGCCATCTTGTCTCACTAGATATCATAGGATGTCACTAAGAGTCGGCTTTGCTATAAGAGATTGATGATGATTATTCCTCCTAGCAATGCTGACGTCTCGTCTCCTATCTTTATTCACTAAGGGAGTCTGCTGTTGTTATTGAGACAGTGCTGGTGTTGCAAGCACGATCGGAGTTACTTCTGTTAGTTCTGCCAGCATGAGTAGACACTGCTGTTGATTATGCACTGCGATTATAATCAGAACCTGCTGCTATTTTTGTTGCTGCCAGGTCAGTGCTTGTATCCGTGCTTATGTTAAGAAGAGGTGCGGGTGAACTGTGTCCAGGCAAACAAAAAGAACACAATGAAAATCCCAGGCGATCAAAGGAACAATGGGTCAATCCCAGGGAAGGTGACCTAGGCTACATCCAGCCAAACAGGAAAGAGAAACAATGGGAAACCCGGGATTTAGAACGACCTAGATCCATGACGTCAATCGGTCATGGGTCAGACCAAAACCAGCAAAAGTGCAATAATCAAGCTGGCGAGAAAAAGATTAATATGTCGAAGTGATACCAATAAAAAGAGGAGAGAGAAAGAAAGCGACACAAACAGAAGCGAGACAGATTGACACAGTATTCTGTGACCCATCCTCTGCTAGTAATCTCTACCGCCGTCATTTGTTGAAATGTATATAGTAAATAAACAAAGTCTTATTATAAACAAAAGTGTCTCGTGTTTATTTTAAAATGAAGTGACTGTCCATTTTATATAGCCTAGATGATCACAAGCCAGACATATATATAACACTTACGCTGCTGCTTGTTGTAGTCATAGTTGGTGGCCATGACAGCAATAGTTTTGGGACAAAGCAGAAGTTAATAAGTGTAAAAAATGCATGCATTTTTATACTGGTGGTGCAGCTGCCGCTGATAGTTGCGCTTTGATATCGCTTAATTCGTTAATAGAAAGTGTAATGTGCATAAAGAGACGGAAGTTTATTTGTTTCTGTGACATACACCAAAGTATTAACTTTCGATTGTGTTGCTAGGAGTGCCAAGTTGTAAACATGCACTATTATGTTATTATAAAGGAACCGCACATGAAGAAATAACATGAATCGCATGAATATGTATATCGACTATAATGCAACGAAATAGAGGATTGCAGATCAAGTTAGTCATATCTTTATGAGAAGATGTTCCCCACAGCTGGAAATAATGTCAAAAAAAGAAAGATAAGTGATATATAACAAAACATCAGAAAACGTATATGTCTGATACAGCATAAACATCAAAACTATAAAAACAGATCGGATACGAGATCATACAACTCACCGAGGAAGAAGCAGCAGAAGGTGAACATATCAAAGAGAATATGAATGAGAACCAAACAAGACGCCCATATCTAAGGAAGAACGCGGAAAAGGAAAATCAGAAACATAAAAAGTCAACAAGCATCTTTCCCATACATCTCAACGGATAACATTGCAGCTCTAAGCAATCATATTTATTAATCAGTAATTATGCAACTAAACATAAAAGCAAAACCCAATCAAAAGAATGAATAAAGTCCAGATATGAAACTAGAAGGAAAACCCAAATAGACAAGCTATAAAAAGTTATTAATAAGGCTAAAGAGAACAGAAAACAATGAAAGAAAATATAACCGATAAAGAAGTAAGACTAAACAAGAAACATGAAGAACAAAAACAAAAATATAATAGAATAGGAAAGAAGATTGATGAGATACAAATACAAATGTGAACACTACAGGCAAAATAAGACTTTTCAAAACAATGAAAGTTTTACAAAAACCTAAATGAAAAAATAGGATCAGATCCAACAGAAAGAACTCACTTCTAGGGAAATATATGAGAAAAGTGAAACTACCAGAACAGAAATACAAAATGGCTAAAAACCATAAAAGATGAGTTCAGACAATTGAAAAAAATAGGAACAGAAACCGAAATTTATGAACAAATATTGAAAACAATCTTAAAAAATGTCAACCTAGAAAACATCAGGGGAGCTTACATCACAAGCTTACATGAAAACTTGATATAAAACTTAAACAATGTGTAGAGTGGATGACTAAAGGAAGAACAACTTTAACATGAAAAGACTATGAAAAAGGAAGCATCGTAAGAAACTACAGACCAATAACTTGCCTATCACCGATATGCAAAATTTTGATAGCACAACCAAGTTACCTGGGCTATTACCTCCTTAATAGCATGAAAAAAGCGAAGAGGACTGGTAAGAAGACTACATGAATGACGAATTAAGAAACTTACTGTATATATCGTCGTATATGGCGACCGTCAGATGAGATGAGGTACAAAATCGGAGCAAATTTTAATAAATTTATCATATATCTGTTGTATAAGACGACTGCTAAATCACGAAACTATGTGAGTATAACCTAGGCTAGAGATTGCAACACTCGGCATCTTATGAAACATTGGCTTTTAAAGATGATTTATTAACTTTAAGGGTCGTCTTATATACGGTATTTGCATCAAGATTATAATACAAAGTTGCATGCGGCTGCCTTTCCACAAACAGTTCTTTTTCTCTCTCTCTTTATAAGCTATTTCCAACACTACAACCACTGATCGTCACTTTAGTTTTCATACCATTCACTCTCACACATTCACTTTCTATTTACAACTTCCTTTCCATAAGCTAAGCGACGGAACTTTCTTCTTTGTGGGGCTTTCCAACACTACAAACATTGATCATTACTTAAATCTTGGTAACATTCACTCTCATGCTTTTATTTAAATCAATTAAATAATTTTTTTTTTACTCTTTTTAACCCCAAGCAAAGCATATTGCAACCTGAACGTCAGGGGCTACTATTTGCGATCATATCTAACAGAGGACCGTGGAGGGGGGTGAGCAGCAAGATACCTGTCCACATTACATTTAAACATTTTATGATAGTATAGTTAAGGAAGTAGGACACAGGGAGGGAATTCCAAAGTCTTACAGTTCGAGAGAAAAAACTTATTAATTTTTTTCTCTCGGACTGTTAAACTTTGAGTTGAAGGCTTTCCGGTATCTAGGAACCTGAATAGTGAAGGCGTAGAATTTGCTGCTTGTCAGGTACGTCGAGATAGGGGAGTACAAGTGCTATGGTATCATTGGAGCAGATTCCATTAAAGTAGTTATAAAACAGGTGAAGGGATGCAACAGTGTGGCGATGTGACAGTGATTGGAGCTTGGCTGATAGTGCAGGATTTATTAGATTTGAGACGTTTTTGGAGGGAGGAGGGAGACAGACTTGTATAAATCATTTTTCCCCCTTTGTTCAAAAATCCGAATGAAAGAATTAAATATTCATATGGAAAGGAAATCAGACTTTCCGAGACATAGATTTTGTATACGATTCATCCCAAATGGAAATAATGAAGATATTCAGATAACCTTAGCGTAAATGAGGATAAACGTTTGCATTACAAGATGGAGGAACAAAGTGACAATAATCTAATGAATATCTTGTTTGTTAAATCTGTTCTACAAATTAACTCAGCTGACCTTGTCCTAACATGATTCAAGATATTCTCTCCTGATCTCTTACGCATCTAAAAATCAGCTATCCAGTCTTTGACTGTCACAGAGGCTAAATATTTGACTTCGCTTGAGAGCATAACATCTATACAAGCCTAGTCTGGCAGAAGGCCTTTTCAAAATGTTACACAGGCAGAGATACTTTTTGGTATTCATATAAATAAGTAACAGTAAAGTCGAGGGCGACTCCAAAGCTCTCTATTTATTTGTTACAATACCCAGATGAAAGGGAGATCACCACATATTTCTCATAATTATCTTGACCGTTACCTTATATATATATATATATATATATATATATATATATATATATATATATATATAGTATAAAGATTGATAATTGTAAATTATGAATCGGTTTTAAAAAGAAAAACAAACAAAATCAAATTGAGTGTACGATTGTTTCAGAAATGCTATTGATTTTATTAAAATTGACAATATATATATATATATATATATATATATATATATATATATATATATATATATATTTGTTTTTATGTTTGCGGTATTTTGAATGAATTCAATTATTTACAAAAGTGCATTTTTACCTAAATGCGAGTTGGGAATAAATTCCCCTTTAACATATCTGGTACCCCCACATGCGGAGCGGTATGTATATATTGTTTTTAAAATATATTTTAAAAACAAATTATATTTTAAAACCAATATATATATATATATATATATATATATATATATATATATATATATATATATATATATATATATATATACTAGCTGTTCAGCCCAGCTTTGCTCGGCCTCTACGTACTGTTCATAACTTGCCCTATGTGTAAATAAACTTTATGTAAGATTTCAAATGTTTCGATCAAGAATTGTCTGAGTAATTTCGTAGAGACTTCAGGGGGAAAATATTTTAACTTTGACACCAATTTTGACCCCTTAACATTTATTATTTTGGTTTCTAACAAAAATAGAAAGTTTTACCCATGTCCAGGTTACCTACATCTAAAATTTCAAGTGTTTAAACCCAAAATTAACGGAGGAGTTTGGTAGAATCTGCAAAAGTCAACTCTTTCAGCCTTGACCTTTTGGCAGCAAAATTTTCGTCCGAAACTAATTACAATGCTTGCTGCGTGTCTGAATACTTATTAAGTAAAATTTCAAATTTTTAAACCCAAAATTAGCTGAGTAGTTTGCTAGATATCTCAAAGGTAAAATGTTGTTAACTTTGATCCATTAGCAGCTCAATTTTTCGACCCAAACCGATTAAACAGCTTGCCCTATCTCTGAATATCCTTCATGTAAAATTTCAAATGTTTAGACCAGAAATTAGCTTAATAATTTGGAAGAGACCGCAGAGGTCAATTTTTTTTTACCTTTGACCACTATTATGACCCCTTAACATTTATTGTTTTGGACTCAAATCAAGTTATTAAGTTAGATCCATGTCCAAGGAACCTTTATCTAAAATTTCAAGTGTTTATACCCAAAATTGGCGGAAGAGCTTGGTAGAGTTCTCAATGGTCAAATCGTTAAACTTTGACCCCTTAACAGCCAAATTTCTGTCCGAAAACGGATTACGGGTATAAAGATTTTCCCACATCTCACTACCCTGTATATCAAATTTCGAGTATGTAGACTGAAAATTGACAGAGTTATTGCGTAGGGAAATGTACGCAGACAGACACACAGACCGACACACACACACACACAGACACTTTCACTTTTGTAGATATATATAGATAATTTGCATACAAACTAAATAAGAACAAGAGACTAACTTTTTAGCATAGAACTGTGGATAATCTTCCATGCACAATATATGAACTCTCCCAACGGTATAAATAATCCGAGACGTACCACTCTAGAGAGTTACTCATAGTACGCCATATTTGCATTAAATACTACAAATCTCGTTCCCTATACATTCTGCCTTGTTGGAAATACATTATATACGTCTTCGAGTCTTTCTTAGTAACTCTTTCAAGCTATAATAGTTTAGCAGCAACATTTGATTTTCTTATTTAAAAACAAAGCTACTCGGCCGATTTACATTATTTTGATAGAAAGATTCCTGAGTTCGGAAAAAAGATTCCTGAGTTCGACAAAAAGATTCCTGAATTCGACAAAAAGATTCCTGAGTTCGACAAAAAGATTCCTGAATTCGACAAAAAGATTCCTGAGTTCGACAAAAAGATTCCTGAGTTCGACAAGCTACACATGAAGAATGTCGGAGGTTACGTCGACAAAAATGTTAAAAATCAAGCTCAAGATCAGAATAGTCATCCAAATAATCAAAATAATATGAATAATCAGTTCTCATCTCAAAATTCAGAAATGCAGTTTTATTTTTATAAAGAAAATCATCTTTAAGCGAATATAAGTTTGTCCAATGTTCCCATATTAAGAATAGCTTTCTAGAATCTTACAAGTTTGATTTATGTAGAGTTTTCTCCTTTAATCTGTTTTCAAAATGATGTCGTTATATTTGTTCGTTTACGTCGTAGAGATTCACCCATACACAATATATGAATTCTGCCGAATGGTATAAATATACCGTGTGTGATGATAATCGACACTTGCTAACTATCGATTATTACTGTCGTGAGGTTGCGGAATGGACGGTAATTAAGGATAGAAAGAAAAACCAACACCCGAGATCATGCTTGGTAAAAATACACACTGACCATCCCCGGATGTCCTCAGGGGCCATAACTCCTGTGACACCAGAGGTCATCTCCCTTTATTGTTTAAGCAATTACACCGCGGGATACCTCTCTAGAGAGTCACTCATAGTACGCCATATTGGCATTAAGTACTACAACTCTTGTTCTCTATGTATTTTGTTTTGTTGTAAATGCAAATACATTTTCTAAATTATATCCGTGTCCGAATCTTTCTTAGTGACTTTTTCCGGATCGCAACACATAGAATGTAGACTTTTGTGCATCTAAAGGGTCACCGTTTATGAAGATATAACGGTCACTCGAAGGTAAAGGTTAATCAATTTTGAATTGAAAGCCATGTTTAATTTAAGAAGAGTTTCTGTTGAGTAGTTAATTGGTATAAGTCCTGGAGATAAAAAAGAGTTTTCGGTCGGTAGCTAATCTGTATAAGTCCTTGAGATGAAAAATAGTTTTCGGTGGGTAGCTAATCTGTATAAGTCCTGGAGATGAAAAATAGTTTTCGGTGGGTAGCTAATCTGTATAAGTCCTGGAGATGAAAAAGAGTTTTCGGTGGGTAGCTAATCTGTATAAGTCCTGGAGATGAAAAATAGTTTTCGGTGGGTAGCTAATCTGTATAAGTCCTGGAGATGAAAAAGAGTTTTCGGTGGGTAGCTAATCTGTATAAGTCCTGGAGATAAAAAATAGTTTTCGGTGGGTAGCTAATCTGTATAAGTCCTGGAGATGAAAAATAGTTTTCAGTTGGTAGTTAATCTGTATAAGTCTCAAACTTTAAAAGTTTTCAGAAACGGAGCAAAGATCTTTCTCGTGTGGACATAAAAAACTATGTGCGGGAATTCTAAAAGATCCAGTACTTTTATAGAGTGGTTCCGGTTTCTAATTGGTTGCTAGCAGAACGTTGCTCCATTTAATTGGTCAGTTCCTAACGCCAGTGTCTATAAGCAGAATCTTCCAATTTTCTTTAATCTTACCAATCATTATATAAAAAATATTGCAAAAATTATTGAAACAATGATTTTGTGAATAGTAACACAACACCATGAGGATTGGAAAAAAAAGGTTGAAACTGGGCAGAATTCGATTATTTAAAAAGCCCGCTCGGCAAGAATTTGTTAACATTGGAGTTGAAGATGTAGTTAGCTGAGAAACAGTCACGTGATATTATGTTCCATAAAATGGTAGTCTTTGAAAAGAAACTTTGCTTCTGAAAGTTTTCTTTGGCTTTAGGTACACAGAGGATTAAAGGAAAGTTATTTCAAGTGGTTATAGCCAAACAAGTTTCCGCTGTGAATGTTTTCCGGGTAGTAGACGGAAATCACAAATCGAAGCTCAATCAAGCATCTTCAGTGTTTAACACCAAGGCCACAATAGCTGACTACAATCTGATTGTCTTCAAGACCAATGTAAACAAGTTCTTGATGCACCGTCCCCCTATGTAATCCAGCTTAGAAAAATTCCACTACTTATGTTTACTACGCTATAATCACATTTACTAATGTATACACATTAACTCTTATCCTCGAGCGGCCTCCGGGCCTTGATAAGTGGTGATTCCTGTGTAAAAAAAATAAATAAATAAAACACTGCAGTTTTTATTTTTAGTGGAAATCGCTGCAGACAAGATATGATGCCACTTGATGTAAGGAGTTAACAAGAACCAAAAATGATTATCGAAAAAACAGGAAGCACTTATTGCTGTTAGTCTTAAAAAGGCTGAGGCTATAGGTAGGAGTAAAACAGAAAGGAGCAATCACAATGAAATCTTTACATTTTAAAGCAACAGGTTACTTGCAGGCGAAAGAGGAGAGTGACAGAGACAGAGAGACACACTGACAGACAGATACACAGACAGACAGACAACTATACATCTAGCGTGTTTCGTTATACCTAGCCACATTGTTCATTCCTCCCTCATCGAGGACGGCACTTTTTATGTATCCGATTTGCTTGAAGTGTTCATAGGAAGAGATCGAATCTATTTTTCTCAGAATTTTCATGATATCGTCAATTTTCCTTTCGGGAGTCACCTTTGATCCCTAGGTGTGAAAGTGTGATTAAAACTTTTCCATTCAAACTTACAATCTTCGCTATGTCATTTGATTCGATGATTTATAGCACAGAAGCTAAGCATTCCTGCACACAGAAAAGATAATCGCAAAATGATGTCATCGATTTTCCAAACACCCTGTATATTATTTATGCGGAATGGAAACGATGAAAGATGTTCAGATAATCTCAGCGTAAACGAGGATAAACGTCTCCACGATAAAATGGATGAACAAGTTGACGTTAATCTAATAAGCATCTTGTTCGTTGTTATTAATAAAACCTATTCTACGAATTGACACGACCGACCTCATCCAATGAATAAAATGCATAATTGATGAAGAAGATAGAGTGGAAACAAGATCTATTGAAGGACAAAATAAGAAAGAGACAAAAAAAAACATTTCAACCATTAAAGAAAAAAAAATGGAGGAAAAAGGAAAGATACATTACTTTAATATCGAAATTCTCTGGTTGCTGGATCTCTCTTTTATTACTGAAAAATACTTTTCAGATAATTTTTATTTAAATAAATAAAACAAACTTTTGAAACATTTCATTTATCTATATAATTATAAAACTCTATGGACCTTGCTTGCTTTCTTGCTTGCTTGCATTTTGTTTTCGACGATCGGGCGATTCCATCTTAAAAAAACGGGATGACAGGTGAATATATATATATATATATATATATATATATATATATATATATATGTATGTGTGTATTTGTATGCATATATATATATATATATATATATATATATATATATATTAGTTTTGATTTCACCGTCATATATTAGGTTCAATATAATAATCGATAGAAAATTCTCTATAATAAATACGTAATCTGCATGAGTTATACTATCATATTTAAGCGTATCTTACGGCCGGGCAACGCCGGGCAGCCTGTTAGTGTATTACAAGTTTCTTTCCGGGACAATAAATGTAAATTACGGTATTACATTTTGATCTTTTGGCCTATTTTCATTATCAACATTATTTCTATTTATATTATTGTGAAAGCGGTGAAAATGGAATTACCCGATACCAAGAATGTTACTGTTTTTCCTACTCCGCATTGTCCAGGGGCAATAAATGTATTACATTTAAAAGAGATGGCTATTGTAAATGAATTACATTGGTTTTTTTTTTTTTGTTTTTTTTTGTTTTGTTTTGTTTTTTTTGTTTTTTTGGGGGTTTTTTTTTGGGGGGGGGTTCAGCACATTAAAACAAGAGAGGGGTCTGGAAGAACGACGGGGAAAGTGGGTGAATGGAAAAGTGAGAAAGATAAGAAAGAAAGAGACAGGGAGATATATAAGTTTCAATACAAAGATGTTACATACACTAATTAACTTCTCTTTAATGTTTTACTAGCCTGGGTTCCCGGCGTTGGCCGGGTGTTTGAAGCTGTGTGTTGAGCAAAAATTTTTAAAAAATGTGGTAGTAGGCAGGCAAGCTCGAACCCGTACTGCGAAGTAGGAAAAAAATGTGACGTGTTTGCTGTTGCATCCATCGCCAAACTGGGAGTGATGTAGTTCAAATTAAGACTAGACAATTGGAAAGAGGAGATGACTTTCGAAAATATCGGCGAAAAAAAAAAAAAGTGCCCAGTTGAGGGTGAAGGAATTAATGTTTTGGGCCAATTTTTCGATATTTGTAGTCCGAGGGGTCGAGCTTTAAAACGATATCAACCTCGTGAAAATCCGTCGCCTTGGTCAAAAGTTTTAGGCATACATACATACATACATACATACATACATACATACATACATACATACATACATACAAACAGACAGGTGAGATTTATATTATAAACTAGCAGGGCTACCCTCGGGACCGTATAAACAATGAAAAAACAAAAGCAGATATTGAACATATGTTTTATTCTTAGGGGAGAGGAATCTTTCATCTCAAGTTTTAGCGTTACAAACAAACATTTGTCTTTTATATATATAGATAATGACAGGTTTTTTGGGCCCCCCCCCTCGAAGATAACTGATCAGTTGACCAACTTCTAGTGGTCCGTTTGACGTGAAATTTCGATATTTGTCATCCGGTTGATGGGGCTTCGATATGATACCAAATTTGTCAAGTTTGGTTCCGTCTTTCAAAAGTTTTAGCGTTACAAACAAACATACATACATACACACAGACGTTTGGCTTTTATATATATAGAAGATGTCCTTGGGCAACGCCCGGTACTCTGATAGTTACTATATAAATAAATAAAACGAACGTTGAAAACTTTTCATTTATTTATCAAGTCATCCCATGTGCTCTTTCCGGATTTTTAATTCTCAGAAATTTAACCATTATTAAAAATCTACTTGCACGCCGCACGGCGTTGTCTGGGCATAAAATACGCATAAATATGATAATTTAATTTATGCAGACTTGGTATTTATTATTATAGAGCCAATTCTCTGTTGCACCCAATATGTAGTAGTGATTTCAAAGGGTTTAAAAAGAAATATGACATGGGTACCATCAGCTAGAACCAAAACTAAAACATTCAGCCATCAGATAAGTAATGCATTTAAGCAATTATGTGTTGGATACGATATTGAATCCAACAATTCTTTACAGTAAAATCGTGCAGGCGGCTTATCTAGATTTAAATGTGATATATATATATATATATATATATATATATATATATATATATATATATATATATATATACAATATATATATATATATATATATATAACATGATTTACGTTGCAACATTAAAAAATATTAAAAAACACAATCTTATTTCACAAACGGCTAAAATGAATCACATGAACTTTTTCGAACATGATTGCTAGGAATGAACGCTGTCCACGCTACAAATCTCCAGTTCTTTCAACGGTTTCTTTTTTCTTTTTCATTTCGATACTTTTTTTGTGACCAAGAGCGGAGGTCCGCTTGAAATATAAAAAATCACAATAAAAATATTAAATATAAAAAGTAACATCGTTTTTCATGCTTCAAAAAACCCTCATAACCTTTTAATCACTATCCTAGAAGCATACGTGGACTTTTAACATTATATATATATATATATATATATATATATATATATATATATATATATATATATATGTTTACACGCACACACACACACACATATATGTATATATATATATGTATATATATATATATATATATATATATATATATATATATATATATATATATATATATATATATATATATTTACTATAATAATTATTAAATACCTACAGTGTTTCATCCTTTCGGGAATTATTAGTGCAGGGTGTCACGAATAACACCAGTCGATAGATTCGAGCCCGGCAACAGAAGCCATTTCTCGCTTCATTAGCAAGAACCTAATCCATTCGGCCACCGTTAACCACAAGAGATACTGTTGAAATTTAAACGTTTATTTTTTAAAATGTTTTTAACGTCTATCAGAGTGATCTTATCATTATATGATGATCTGCACATACGAACTAAAATGACTGACTTCAATTCAACTGAAAGTGTTCAACAATAAGAAACGAGTTTCTTAAAGGGGCAGACATAATTATTTACTATAATAATTATTAAATACCTACAGAGACTAGCTTTTCATCCTTTCAGGAATCATCAGTGCAGGGTGTCATGATTAACACCAGTCAATAGATTTGAACCTGGTAACAGAAGCCATTTTGACTCCATTAGCAAGGACCTAATCCATTCAGCCACCGTTAACTGCGAGGAATACTGTTGCATATATATATATATATATATATATATATATATATATATATACATATATATATACATATATATATACATATATATATACATATATATATATATATATACATATATATATATACATACATATATACATATATATATATATACATATATATATATACATACATATATACATATATATATACATATATATATATATACATATATATATATATATATATATATATATATATATATATATATATATATATATATATATATATATATATATATATATATGCCAGGCTTGCATTGTGGATGGCTCGAAATTAAAAAACAAAATAAAAAAAATGGCCATGCGTCTGACGGGAATCTTTTGACCATACCGATCTTGTCTGATTTGGCAACCAAATAAATATCACCCAGTCAAGATACGATTTTGTTGCTTGGTTGGAGACTTTAATGCACGGATCGGAAGTGATCACAACACCTTGGGTGTCTTAGAAAAATATGGCCTTGGTAAGGCAAATGTTAATGGGATTCTTTTTTTTGCAGTTGTTACTGTATGTGACACCTCTACCAAAAAAACAAAAAAGACATTCACAAAATAACTTGGATACACCCTAGATTAAAGTATGGTAATAGTCTTGATGATGTCATCATGCACAAGCGTGATATTCCGGATGTATGTACTATTAGATCTATGCGGGGTGCAGACTGTGATACTTACCACAATCTCGTTCGGTCAAAACTTAAGTTGTGTATAAAGAAAAAGATCATAGGCAATGGTGTAAAAGTGCCTAAACGCATCGATGTCTCCAAGTTATAAAATAAGGAAACATGTGAAACTCATAGGACCTCACTTATTAATATCTCATTTGATGGAACTTGGGAACGATTCAAGTCACAAGTATACAGCAAAAGCGCTGAAGTTCCTCGCGAATAATTGTGTGCACAGTTCCCACACTGACATCAAACTATGCACTTATTGTCTTTATAGACACACGACAGTTCTTATCCATGAATTTCTTTATTTGACCAATCAACTCTGGTGTTTTGACTTACTTAACCCATACCACACCTCTCATCATCCTTCACAGACTCCTTACCTTCTTTGAATCTCTCATGCTATCCAGAAACTGATGCTCAATTCATGCAAGATGGTCCAAAAGCAGTTTGAAGTATTCCATATATTTATGTGGCATTTTTTCCAAGTTTAAAACACGATTTTATTGCATATCGTTCTTCAAAAGTGTCCTTTTGTCCAGATTGCATTTATGAAATTCCCCAGGTGTGATAATCAGGCTTTAGTAGGGTGTATTCCAATTCCTGCTGTGGCTGTTCATTTGAACCTGAAATCGTAAAATTGATCAGTCATCTCATAAGATGATTCAGTATGTAAATTCAGTATGTTATTGCTATAGCAAGAGTCTATGAGAATTTTAAATGCCTGTATATTGAAGGCAACTCGTATCTAAAAGTAATTGGATGAGCCAAATTTATTTCCAAGAACTATACAAGAACATTTATATCAGATACATATCAATGATCAATATTTCTTGTATAGTATGTTTCTCATTTTTAATTTTCATACATAAAGTAAATTTCACAGTGTATGAGGATTATTTGATACTGGAGATATTCATAATAGAACCCTATTTCCAAAGAATAGTCACGGCGAAAAAATGGAAGAAAAACCAAGTTGTTGTTTTTATAAATGAATTAAAATTTATTAAAATCCATTATTCTTGAGCAACCTTTCTTTTTTCCAGAAAGATAAAAGCCTGAATTCTATCATATGAAAAGCAGAATGATATCAAAAATTTTCTACCATTTTTAATAAAAATTTTTAATGTTAAATTCTCCAAAATAAACACAATCCACTGCCATTTTTATCTCGATGTATAACATATTTAAATATTTTTAAAAGGTTTTTAAATCAATTATTATTATTATTTGTCTAAATAAGAATTAGGATGATTTGCTATGAGAATATGCAAAAATACTATAACATCAGTACCTGAATTTCAAATAATTCCATCTTTTATGGTACTCTATAGATTTTGCGTGGCGAAATTAAAAAAGTCCAAAACTTAATGATAGTTTGAAAGAAACTACGGTAGTCTTTACATATAAATTCACATATATTTTAATGTTTATTTCGACGATGAAGTGAAGAATTAACTTTAAAAGGGTTTAATTTTTTTTTCAGAAGCGATTATATATATATATATATATATATATATATATATATATATATATACACATACATATATATATATATATATATATATACATATATATATATATATATATATATATAAATTGGGAGCAGTTATTTGTGTTTTTATTTTTTTTTTTTTTTTTCTTTGTGACACCATTGCAAGAAGATTGTCGTTCAGTGCCAACGGACTCCCACTATCCAGTTTGATTTTTTCAAGTGAGCCCCCTTCACTACGGTTGAAGAACTCCATCTACCCCCCACCCCACCCCGTATTTGATAACTTTCCAATATATCAGAGAAAGGCTAACAGGATGTACACTTTACCTAAGGGTGAGCTAGAACTGTGGAAGGCAGGGAGGCTTCATCTCCCTGGGGTATTATACCTACCAGCTTACTTGAATTCATACTACTACTACTACTACTACTACTACTACTACTAGAAACAAAGAAAGTGGAAGCTAGGTTTATTTTGTTTTTTCCCCAATCCTTGCTAGATTTATTTTTCTAACGTCTTCAAATGCGTTGGGAACTTTGCATCGATTCAAATTAAAAAAAAACAAAAAACAGCAACAACACAAAATAAACAGCTACAACAACAGCAGCAGCAGCAGCAGCAGCAGCAACAACAGCAACAGCAGCAGCAAATACAAAACGAAGAAAAACATTTGCGGTGTTTTTATTTCTTTAAACGCCCTTCATTGCACTTTTGAAATGTTACGCATCGACTACAATTTAAAATCGCACCAACAACAGGATCCACAGCAGCAACAAAAACAGCAACAACACGCAATGGAAGGTGGAAGAAACGTTTGCTTTAATTACATTCACCCGGCTGATGTGTCCCATGAAGAATCCCCCCCCCCAGCTATGGGGAAATAGTCCCACTGCTTTGTGGATGCCTTGGGAAAGGCAAAGGCTAAAGGAATAAACTCCGACAAAAAAATCCGGTCTGAAGTTCCGATCGGCGGATGGTGAAGAAGCCCTGCAACATCTTTCCGGCAGCTCCCGCAGTCGCGCTGGCACCGACTTGGATAAACAGAACCTAATATTTCCAAATGGTTACTCATGTGGTATTAGCCAGGCTTATCATCGCTTTACTTCCGTAATCTTAACGAAAACCGATGCGTCAATGTGATTATGACGCATAATCCTATATCAGTACAAAGTAAACATTTTATTTTTGGCCGTTTCTTTCTTATCCTGTCATGTCACCACAAACTAATATTATTGTTAATAGTTTTTAAATTATTATTATTGATTCTTTTCTCGTTGTTTCAAAACCCTGACTAAATCATTGCTTTTCACAATCCTTTGTCACTACGAATTAAAATTAATATCGTTTTCTGTCATTTTTATTCGTTTCTGATTTGTGAAAAAAAAATCAGTTTTATTAGATTTTTTTTCTTTTTTGTTTTATGAATAATTAATAATAATCAGCACTAATATGCTCCCTCTAGTTTTTGCTGATATACATGGCAAACGAACATATACGACGTTGTACTCCCCTTCAAAGGAGGAGGTAATACCTAGAATGATGGTATCAAAGCACACACACGCACACACACACACACACACACACACATATATATATATATATATATATATATATATATATATATATATATATATATATATATATTTACTCATGTTCACCTCTTACAAAGCATATCGCCACTTTGACGTAGGAGGCTACTATTTGGGGCCATGTCTAGGAAAGATTAACAAGATACTTGTTTATGTTACATTTAAACTTCTGCATATCAGTACGGCCAGGAAAGCAGGCAGCAGGAAGGAAATTCCAAAGTCTAGTTGTTCAAGGGAAGAAACTATTAGAATAGAAAACTTTCTGGCATTTAGGGACATCAACAGTGAAGGGGTGAGATCTTATTGCTAAGCGAGTTTGTCGGGGATATGTACATTGAGGGGGTACAAGTGAAACGAGTTCATCAGAACACATTCCATTAAAATATTTGTAAAACAGGCACAGTGATGCAACATTGTGGTGATGGGACAGGGGCTGGAGCATAGTTGATAAAGTGGGACCAATTAGATTGACAACTCTTTTTTTGGACTTTATCTAAGAGGGAGAGACTAGTGGTAGATGCACCAGCCCAGATGTGGCAACAATATCCCATGCATGGGCGAATGGTGGCCTTGTAAAGGAACAGGATACTCTCAGGCATGAGTAGTCTTCTAGCTCGATAGAGGGAACCCACCTTATTTGCAGCAGCCGTTGCAATGTCCTCTATTTATTTGTTCCAGTTCATATTGCCCGCAAATATTAGGCCTTGAAGTTTGAAGGTAGAATTCTCAGGTAGCGTGCTATTTGCACGGATATATTAATATACTACTTCTCAAAGAAATGTTAATTACATTTCATAAACGCATTTATGGATTGATGTGCACAACAAAAGAACAAGAATGTTCTTTTCTATAATGATAAGTAGGAAGACTTCACAGCTAAAACAAGAATAGATTCTCTAAATTATTTGCAAGGGCCTGTGGCGTTGTGGATAAAGTGCTGAGTTACATTCACTTCTAATTGACAAATTTGCAAATTATTTGAGGCATCTACTTTGTCATGACTGATGAAACGATAACATCTACGTCCATGGGTTAAATAAAGTGTTCCGTTGGACGAAAACATCAAAAGATGTCCAATACTTTTTTATTCGATTTTCACCCCCAAGCAAGGCACAGTGTCACTTTGATGTAGGAGGCTACTATTAGGGACATAAGTTGCAAGGATATTATGGAGGGAGATGAGCAGTAAGATGTCTGTCCACATTGCACTTGAACTTCTGCATGTCAGTACAGTGAAGAAAGCAGAATCCCGGAAAGGAGTTCCAAAGTCTAGCAGTTCTGAGGAAGAAACTATTGGACTAGAAGGCTTTCTTACACCTAGGGATCTCCACTGTGTAGGGGTGGGATTTAGCTGCTTGTCGGGTTTGTCGGGGGTATTTACGCCGAGAGAGTACAAGTGCTTGTAGTTCCTCAGAGCATTTACCATTAAAATACTTGTAGAACAGGCAAAGGGATGCAACATCTCGTCGATGG
>NC_136501.1:45455607-45515607 GCF_053919585.1 Euprymna scolopes
TTCACCCAAATAACCCCAATTAAATCTGAAACCCCCTTTTATCATAGATATGCCAAATTCATACTCTCCTGCTGACTGAACCTATACACACCAGTATGTTTAAGATTTAGGGCAGCCATCACACACGCATACAAATACTATTCTTTCTAGTCTTCCATTACCTCTATCTCGATCTTTAACCACCCCCATCCTTTCCCATTCATCCCTATATCTCAACACAGACTCAAATCTGCACCCCTATTGGGTCTTATTTACATACAAGCAAATCTTATTTTTCACAAGATTTGATGGGACCTCTTGATAGTAACTCTCTATGACGAGGAAGACCTGATATTTTCATTGCAAACTTTGCTTTCGTATAAGCTGTATCGGCTGAAGAGGTCTCTTGTTACTGGTAACTAACTGACCGAAACATGCTCATGACTGTGTAGCAACATATTACTGCTTATGCAAAAGCAAATAAAGTGTATATATATATATATATATATATATATATATATATATATATCCCTCTGTTTCTCTCCATATATATATATATATATATATATATATATATATATATATAAGGTGTATATGTGTATTTAGCAGGGTTGCGGAGTCGGATAGTGAAAGCCCAACTCCAACTCCGACTCCGACTCCTTGAATTCCTAGAATGCCGACTCCAACTCCTTTGATATCCGATTCTGACTCCCAACTCCGACTCCCGACTCCTTGACCCCTATGTGGAAATCTATTCTGCAGATCCATATACCAGCTTCTCACACCTATTCAGCATGCATTTTATGATTAATTTTATGTCTATCATTTCTTATGTTTAACATTCACTTGTATAATAAATATACTCACATATATATTATACCAGCTTTATTTATTTATTTATTTATTTTACTCATGTTAACTCCTAACAAGGCATATCACCACTTAGACGAAAAAGCCTACTTTCTGGGACCATGCCTAGGAAAGATTAGCAAGATGTTGGTTTACATTACATTTAAACTTCTGCATATAAGTACGACGAGAAAAGCAGGTAGCAGGAAGAGAATTCCAAAGTCTAGCTGTTCAAGGGAAGAGACTATTAGAATAGAAAGCGCTTTGGCATCTAGGGACCTCAACAGTGAAGGGGTGAGATTTTATTGCTAAACAGGTTTTTGGGATATGTACAGGATATAAGGTAACAAGTTCATCAAAACACATTCCATTAAAACAGGCACAGAGATGCAACATTGTGACGCTGGGACAAGAGCTGGAGTTTAGTTGATAAAGTGGGACCGATTAGATTGATAACTCTTTTTTGGAACCTATCCAAGATGGAGAGGCTAGTGGTAGATCCACCAGCCCAGTGGCAATAATACTCCATGCATGAGTGAATGGTGGCCTTGTAGAGGTACAGGATACTCTCAGGTGTGATTAGTCTTCTAGCTTGATAGAGGGAACCCACCATCTTTGCAGCAGTCTTTGCAATGCCCTCTATGTATTTGTTCCAGTTCATATTGCCCACAAAATAAAATATGGTAAAATAGGCCCAAAAAAGGAGTTTGAAGGTAGAATTCTCAGGTAGGGTGTTATTTTTCATTGATATAGGCGGTTCGAGAGGTGTCTTATAATTGTTAAAGGAGAGCAGCTTAGTTTTACTAGCATTAAATGTAACCATCCATTCGCGTCCCCATTCAACTATGGGCTGGAGGCCATTTTCTAATGATTCTGCTATTGTCTTAAATTTATGCACACCTGTTCTTCCCTACTGCATGTTATAGAGCATTTTATCATCAGCAAATATACCCGTTTCGGACACAATATTATCAGGGAGATCGTTTTTGAATATCAGGAATTATAATGGTCTAAGGATCGAACCCTGAGACACTCTCTCATTAATGTTATGCTGCTTGGATGTATGTCCATCAATGATAACCTATATGCTTCTATTGTCTAAGATGGATCTAATTATATTTAGTATACGTCCAGTTATGACATACAATTTAATTTTCATTAGCAGCCCTTTGTGCCAGACTTTATCAAAGGCCTTGGATGTATCAAGGGCTACAGCTGTGGCTCCACCAGATTTATCCAGTACATAGTAAATGCATTCACAAATAAATGTTAAAATGTATGCAGTAGAACAATATTGCCTGAATCCATACTGTTTGTTAGAAAGAAGATTTGCTTTGCAAGGTGGTGAACTAGTGCTTGATTAATTAAGGTCTCAAAGATTTTAGTGGAGAGGGGGAAGAGATGAATGGAGCGATAATTGAGAGGGTCTCTTCTTTCATCAGAATTCCTGTATATTGGTATTACAGATGCCATCTTCCAGCTATTAGGGAAGCAAGATTCAGCAAGGCATTTATTTTAGAGCTTGGAAAGTATGGGGGCTAGCTCAGTTAATCATTTCTTAATTAGTATAGCAGAGATAAGATGAACTGATGTTTACATCATCTAATGTGGCTTTAGTCCGCATAAGGAAATTTGGCAAGGAGTTGTTTGTTGGCTCTAAGGTGGAGTTAGAGGCAATCGCCAGGATAGCAGTTCCACTTTCTCCGTTACCGTGCATGAAACCTTCTGGTTGTTGTTCAGTGGAGGAATTACTGATTGTCCTGTATTCACTACAATAGTATAGATTTTTCAGAAATCACGAGTTCCTATCTTTTGCGATTCTATGCGTTCCCTGATTATTTCAGCATGCTTTTTTTTTGGCTGTCATTATTTCTCTCTTACAATGATTTCTAGCATCTACGAATTTTGCCTATTTGTATTTGACTTTTGACTTACAAACTGGCAGAATGTATGCTGTCTTTGTGCCATAGCAGCTGCACAATCTGTAGTGAAGGCAAGGGGTGAGTGGGGCTTGCTATAATACTTCCATGTGGAAACATGTGCTTCAATTTCCGCTTTGCACCATTCAGTTGTCTCATTGGCACGCTGTTCAGCAGGAAAAGAGAAGATATCAGTCCATGGAGCATCTCGGATATGTTCTCTAATGGCTTCCAAGTAAGCCCTGTTGTAGTACCTTGTGGTTTAGAGCAATGATTCCTCACCTTAAGGTTGGGATTTAAATGTGATGTCAACTGATACCACTAGGTGGTCTGTGTTTCCAAGTGGACTGTGGGCATTAGTCACACAATCTTCAGGTACTATGGTGAGGAATATGTCTAAAAGTAAAGCCTGCTGAGGTTCACGATCTGATAGGCCAGTTGGAAACATTACTACCTATGTGAAGGAATGGGCTATAGAGAAGCTATAAGTGGAGCATCCAGCTGCATTCATGTAATCTGAGAAACAAAGCCAATTTTTATGGTGGACATTAAAGTCACCAAACGCACGTATTTGAGCATTACTATCCAAAGATTGTGCTGCATATATTACCAGAGATAAGGGTACAATCCTGATTGAGGAAAAACGACAAAGAAAATATAAGTAACTAACGCAATGATGAAATGTTAGTCGAAAGCACATAAAAGCCTGATCATTCAATTCAAGATTTTTCTCTCTAGTTTAAGGGAAGGTGCTACGAATATAGACTCTAAGTGCATGCATACATCTATCCGAGTCCTTACGGCAAAGAGGGAGGTATCCTGTCATGTTAAAGTATTTGGAGGGGATTGAAGAGTGTAAGTTTGTTTCACTTAATGCTAAGATATTCGGAAAGTTTACTCTACATCATCTATATTACCTCTAAGCCTGCGGATATTTGTGAAAGCGAGCCTCAAGGGTGGAGGTGAATTGGTTTTGTTTGGGTGGTTGTCTGGTTTTATTGTGATATTTGTCTGGGTTGTCATTTTAATTATGTTTTTGTTTAATGTTTGGTTAGGGGAAAAGTGTTGAGCAAAGTGGGCCTGTTTTGACGCCAAGTATACATACACAGTAGTCTATTAGTGTAGTCCAGTCTAGAATGTGTGGTCTCATGAAAGCCAACCAGATATAGCAGTAGGGTCTCTTTTCATGCGCGACATGGCACTACAACTATCCTGATATTATATATTTGATGATAGAGCAGCGAGTCTAAGCATTACCAAAGAGTTAGGGCTCCTGTACTGACAGTCAGAAACAACAGCAAGACAAACTGTCAATCAGTTACCCTCAACTTCTCAGACAAGACCGGCTCAAACAAGTCTTGTGAGCACAAGTGGCATGCAAGCAAATTTTCTCAGTTTCTGAGAGAAAGAGAGAAATTTTAAATAGGGAATAGGGGAACGGAGTTCAATGTTCTAGTCAGGAAATAAGGCGAAGCACAGGGTAACTCTGGTGAGTCCCTGATATTGTACGTCTGGCCTGGCTAATAGGAAAAGAAGAAGTGTGAAAGCCAGCGATAGGAAGAGCCTATCTACTCCTTAAGTAAGTTACGTTTGCAAGCCGGGAATTTGTTCGAGTCACCAGCTCCGGGAAGGTTGTCAACCATGATTGAGGAGGCCTCCCTCTCTGTATTGTTATCAGTTTTCGTTCTCTTAGAAAGATGATCTGATAAGATCTACGGGTCCATTACACCAAGAGGGTTAATCATGCGCCTGGTTTCTACACCAGGCATATCTTACTTTAAAGTTTTTCTCTATTCTTCATAAATAAGCGCATGATTGGAGATAGATTCCCCTCTAACATTTACAAGAAATTTTATCTTTCAAGTACTGTGAGAAAACCAATCTGCTCTAGCAACTAATTTGTTTTAAAATGAATGAATAGGATATTAATAATTATTTGAATATGTAAGTGAATATAAAGCAAAGAAAACAAAAGAAATGGTGGGACTAGATCTACATAAAGAGGTTCCACCCAATACAGATATATAGCTGTACTTAAGTTGGTGTTCTTCGAGTGACCCATGTTGGTCTAGCTAAAAGACCAGTGTCTCCACGTGGAATGAATTGAGGTGCAATGATAAGCGTTTATTTGAGAGCAGTAAGAGGGAGGGAGGGGGGATCTGCCTTAATACTTCCTTCTTTTATTTAATTGAAACGGTATAATTTTCGATTTCTGTATTAATAATTTAAAACATACAAACTCATTTACCAAAGGTGATGAATGCTAGAAAAGAGATGCGTATTTCCACTTTTTCTATTGTGTCTATACATATGTTGCTAACGATTACTAATATATTACAAATAAATGACATGCGAGAAAAATCTGATAAAATAGTTTCAAGTGCGTAGATAGCACAGAATATAGAAATGGACTCAAATAATACAAAAAAATAAATTATTTATTTTAGTAATATCGATTTTAAAGGCAGATTAAGGGATGGTTAAAATTTAAAATAGATTTAAAGCTTTTTTTTTTAAATGCAATTCCATCTTACAAAATTTCATTATCCTATTTTATTGTATAACCTGAGGAGTAGACTCGCCAGTTAAAATGAATTCAGATAAGAATGAGAAGTTGAACTGTGGTTTAAAATGCACTATAAATACATCTAAAAACACGAAGTGTATAGAATAAGTTAAAATAACAAAGGGATAAAAAAAAATTACAATTAAATTTTATTATGCTTTCAGTTCAAAAAGGGACTACAATATTTGGGGATAGGGAAACCTCTTTAGGCCATGGCATTTCGAAGCCAAACGCTTCTCTTCAGAAGAGGGGAGTAAAGACATTATACAGAGAAGAAATTTTTTAAAAGATAATATTGCCTTTATGGAAAAAGGGACAAAGGAAAAACATGAAGCTATACTGAGACTAAAGCCGATTCTAGGACTGCGGCAACCACTGTAAAAAAGTAATAAAGAATGTGAGAGAGTTGTATGCTCAGTTCGTTAAGTCCAAAGTAGGTAACCAGCAACTTGGTTACCACCAGTTTTGGCGAATAGCAAAAAGGATCCTGAACAGAATCATGTGCTCTATCTCAACCATCATCAATGGACCTGAGGTAATCTCGTCACCACCAGACAAAGCCAAACTCTTTGCCAAGAAGTTTGCAACGAATTATACCCTATGCAACTAAGGCCATCAACGCATCGTATTTCCTCTTTTATCAGAAAACACGCTATGCGACATACAAATATCTGTGCATGATGTTGCCAAGCTAATCAAAAAAATTGATTCAAGTAAAGCAACTGACCCTGATGGTATTTCAATTATAGTGCTGAAAAAGCTTCGACCAGAACTAGTTCCCATACTTACAAAGCTATTTAAGCATTGTCTTAAAGAGAATTATTCCCAACACCCTGGAAAACCTCACTAGTATGCCCTGTATTTAAGAATTCAGGTGATCAATCATCTTCCTGTCAGTACAGACCAATTAATCTCCTGTGCGTTATAAGCAAGATGCTGGAATCCATGTTAAATGGAGAAGTAGTCAACCACCTCAGCAAAAATAATCTTCTTAGTGACATGCAATATGGTTTCCGTTCTGCTAGATCTACAGCAGATTTGGTAAAGTTTAAAACCCCTTGGATTAGCGAATCTCTCAACAGAGGCTTCCTTTCTAGGGCAATTGCTCTTGACATATCAAAGACCTTTGATAGGGTATGGCATAAAGGCCTACTTCACAAGATATCCAGCTACAGTATAGCTGGAAATGTTTTCTCAATTATTAAACCATTTCTTTCTGATAGGTGCATAAGAGTAGTGGTTGATTAGCAGAAATCACAAGCTCACAGTATTAATGCCGGAGTCCCTCAGGGGCCCATATTGGGCCCAACATTCTTACTGATTTACATCAATGATCTTCCAAATCACATCCTAAGATCATTCAAAAACATTTATGCTGATGACATTACCATCTATGTCAACACATCAAAAGCCATAAATGACCAAGTTCTCTCTGATTCTCTCTCTTCTGATCTGGAGTATGTGGTGCAATGGAGAAAGAAGTGGCTGGTTAATTTTAATGCATCTAAAACCAAGCTTCTATCTTTATATCATCAATGATCTGATCTCCTATCTGGCATCAATTGAAATGAATAGCTCTCGTCTTGGGGAGGCTCCATGTTTTGACAAGCTTCTAGGCTGGAAAAATGGTGAGATCCTTTTAGCATTCCAGTAGATATCTCACTGCTGATGCTATTCTCTACCTAAATAAGAGTCAGGTACATCCACAGATGGAGTACTGTTGCTACATCTGGGCAGGAGCTGCTGGAAAACTCTTATTATGATTCGACAAAGTTCAAAATAGACTTTGTAGCTTAGTAGGGGATGTCCTTTTCTCTTCCCTGCAACCTCTTTCCCACAGAAGAGACGTTACGAGCCTGTATTTACTCTATCACTATTTTCATGGCAGGTTCCTGTCTGAGCTCCAGTTTATGGTCCCTCCTCACCAAACTTTCATGAAAAACACTCGCCTAGCTGAAAACACTTTCAATAATTTCCCCCACTCTTTTTCTGTGCCTAATCCTAAACGTAGATTTCATGAATAAAGCTTGTTTCTTAGAACTACACGCCTGTGGAACTCTCTTCCATTTGCCTCCTTTCCAGTTGACTACAAGTTGATAATATTCAAGTCCAACATAAACAAATTCTTGATGAGCCTTAAGTTATTCAATTTTTCAAATTTCCACTACTAACGATTACTAGGATATTGTGCCATTGACTTCTGTACACTTATTAACCATTATCCTCGAGTGACCTTTGGGCCTCGATAAGTGGTAACTCCTATGTAAAAGAAAGGAAAAAATTTATAAAGTGCTATAGTGCCATGGGTTGTTTCTTATTAATTTATGCCTGTTATTTCTGGGGGGATGGGGGAGAAAAGATTATAATTCCAGATCGATCCCGGACTAATCTAATTGCCAAATTCTATTTGCTTCAGTAACTGGGTAACTTTCAGATTACAATCCGATTGTTATCCAATGTAATCTACAGTGATCCCACTCAAAGACAGAACTTTCATTGATCTTGTGTGACATAACAACCAAAACGAAAACAGTTGTCCAGACAAGATTTACAGATATCCAACAGACCGAAATATCTTGATGAAGTGGAAGCATTACAGTACAGTACAAAATATGAGATATCTCCAAAAATAAAAGCAAAAACATACAAAAATTGGTAAATTGTGCAAACCACAAAAAACCAATTGCTCTTCTCCCCAAGCTGATATAAAATCACATACTTTGCACGTACATTGGGAGGAAGGTTTAGCTTCCGGTCCTAAACTTTAGTAGGCTGACCTTTTCAAAATCGATAAATACTAAACATCTATAGATTTCTATTGCTAAGAGTTGCATTAGCTTAACCTATATTTATACTCTATAGAATATCTAAAAAATAGATAACTAATAGCCACAGTTTGTGGCCAGATTATAAGATATCAATATTAACTATCAATTATATCTTTCTTTCATTAGATGGGATAAAGTACTGGTGATTATATTTACATGAAAACGAACACCTAAAGCACATTTGGAAATGCACCCTACCCTTATACTATAATTTTCTAATTAGTCACTAATCCACAAACAATATTTGATCTTTTCTTAACCCTAGTAGATATTCAACTTTAATCTACACCCCACACTCATACATACCTCTTTTAAAAACGTAAGCAATCTTAATCCTATAATGAGGAGTGTAACATCAAAGCAGATACTAATTCTTTGATACTAACTCTATCGATCCTAACTATCCCTCTGGGAGCATAGAAATACCTGGCTTTAAAACCAGGTGCAGGGAAAACCGTCTCAGTGCTGATGGATCAGTAGATCTGGTTAGGTCATCCATCTAGGATAAGGAAAACTTCGATTTTTAAACCTGTGCCACTGACCTCATAAGTCTTGTCACGAAACAGGGGAGGGAGGCCTTCTCATTCCTGCACAACAACCTCCCTAGAGTTGGTGACTTGATCAAACATGCAAACCTAAACTGCTTAAGGGGTAGATAGGCTCTGCCTATCTATACTCCATACTCCTTTGCCTATTAGCCAGGAGCAGAGGTACAGCCACAAGGACTCATTAGAGATGCCCAGTGCTTAGCCTTTTTTCCTGACTAGGGCAATGAATTCCGTCCCCCACATTTGCCTCATTCCCTTCCCCTATACCTGAGCATCTTGGAGGTGCTTATTTACCATCTACGCTAACATGATTGGACTTGGTCACTCCTGTCGGACAGGTTTGAGGGTACGGTTTGACAGTTGCTGGTTGCTGTTTCTCAACAGGGGCCCTAACTCTTTGATAGCGCTTAGAGCGGCTGTTCTATCATCAGTTGTGTAATATTGGGATATATGTAGTGCTATGTCGTGCATGGAAAGGCAGCCTGCGCTCATCTCTGGTGGGCATTCCCGAGGCCACATTCCTGTGGATGAGGAGCTGGCTGATGGTCTACTCGTGTTGCATGATTGGTGTCTATGCACATCCGTTTTACCTAGCACCTCAATCTAGATCTGAAACTACAAAATAGATAAAATGACAGCTCAATCCAAAAAAATGTTCAAACCAGACAAACACATCCTCCCTTGAGGCTTGCATTTACAAATATCCGAGGGCTTAGAACTAACTTAGATGATGTAGAATCATTTCTCCTAGCAAACTCACCGGGCATCTTAGCACTAAATGAAACTAACTCACACTCCTCCATCCCCTCTGACATCTTTTACATCTTTGGTTATCTTCCACTTTGTCATAAGGACTTTAACAGCATAGATGTAGCACACTCCCTTGACACTAGTGCCCAAATACATGTATTTAGTTACTCTAACGCCCACCACAGAAATTTGGTTGGCTTCTCTAACTACAATGACACAGCTAGTAGCATCATCCATAACTTTTCTTTATCTCATTTCTTGACACAGACAGTAACATTCCTGACCTGTCTCCCAGATCGCCAGGACCAGCAAGCCTCACTTCTGGATCTATTTCTGACAAGACATCCTGAGGATCGTGTTACAAATGCTGATTGCCCACTTAGGAATGCTGATCATGCTCTGATAATAATAGAACCACTTTAAACTCTCGACCCCAAGTTGAGGAGCCATTGCTCAAAACGATAACATACTAAAATAAGGCTGACTGGGATGCCATTAGCGATCGCATGGGAAATATCTTTTCTCTTCCTGCAGAATAGTGTGCAAATGAGACTACTGAATGATTCAAAGCAGTAATTGAAGCACATGTTCCTGCACGGCAGTTCTATAGCAAACCCCACTTTCCCCAATGGTTTACTTCTACTTGCGCAGCTACCATTGCTCAGAGGCAACATGCGCACCATAGATTTATCTAGCATAAGGAGTGTACAAACAGACAAAGTAAATAGAAGCTAGAAGTAATTGTAAGAAATAAGTAGCAACAGCTAAGAGTGAATGTTCTGAAATCACCAGGAAACGTATTGAAGTGCAGGAATTAGGAATTCATGATTTCTGGAAAATCTACAATAGTGTAGTAAATAGTGGGTAATCAATAATTTCCCAACTATCCAACAATCGTGAGGTTGTTTGCACAGTAACTGAGAAAGCTAACATGTTTGTCCGTTATTTTCCTTCAAACTCTACCTTAGACCCAGCAAACCATTCCTTCCCTGATTTTCCTCTGTGGACAGAAACCACACTAGATGATCTGAAAATCACCCCTTCTCAAGTACATGATATCATAAAAAACCTAGACACCTCAAAAGCATGTGGACCTGATCTCATCACGGCTGTGCTATTAAAAAAATGCTCCACTGATATTGTACTAGTTCTCTCTAAACTCTTTAACAAATGTCTTAACGAATCTTGATTTCCTGACAGCTAAAATGCTGCTTTTGTGGTACCAGTTTACAAAAACTCTAGCAAAAGAACTGACCTATTAAATTATTGCCCAATTAGCCTCCTCCCACTTTTCATGAAAATATTTGAGTCTTTAATTAATCAAGTTCCAGTCCACCACCTTACAGCTGCTAAACTTCTGTTTGACCATCAATATGGATTTAGGCAAGCCCGTTCTACTACAGATATTCTAACTGTAATCTCTGAACGTATATACCAAGCACTTGATAAGGCAGGGTGGGGGCAGAAGCCCTATATATATCTAAGACTTTTGACAGGGTATGGCACGATGGTCTTCTCATGAAAATAAAATCTATGGTATTACTGGATGAATGCTTAACATAATTAAATCCTTCCTAAATGAGAGAAGAATCCAGGTTGTCCTCGATGGGCATTCATTCAAACAATATGATATAAATGCAGGTGTACCTCAGGGATCGATCCTTACCGGATAAAATTGTCTCTGACATGGGTATATTTGCCGATGACACCACACTTTACAGCAGGTGCATGGTTTCAACTAATGAGCACATACCTAAGGCAATGGCGGAAACCCTAGACGAAAACCTTCAGTCTGTAGTGGAATGGGATCAGAAATAGATTGTAACGTTCAAAGCTGCCAAGACAAAGCTCGTTTCCTTTAATAATTACATGAAACCTTACCAACCACCAATAGCTACGGCTACAGATACATTACCTGAAAGTACTTCGTTTAAACTCCTTGGCTTAACGTTCACAGGGAACATGAGTTGAAATAAATACATTGAGATCATTGCCAAGGCTGCTGCAAAGAAGTTGGGCTCTCTCTACTGTGCTAGAATGTTATTTACGCCTGAAAGTATCCTGTACCTCAACAAAGCCACCATTCGCCCAGGTATCGAGTACTGCTGTCACATTTGGGCTGGTGCATCTGCTCTCGGTCTCTCGCTCGTGGACAGTGTTCAAAAGAGAGTCGCCAACCTAATAGGTCCTAAACTGTTATCTAAGCTTCAACCCCTGTCCCATTCATGAAATGTTGCATCCCTCTGCTTGTTTTACAAGTATTTTAATGGTGGATGCTCTGACGAACTACAAGCACTTGTACCCTCCTTGATGAAAATACCCCCGACAAACTCGACTACCAGAGAAGTGCCACCCCTACACAGTAGAGATCTCAAGATGTAAGAAAGCCGTCTACTCTAATAGCTTCTTCCCCAGAACTGCTAGACTCTGGAATTCTCTTCCAGGTTCCTGCTTCCTCAACTGTACTGACATGCAGATGTTCAAGTGTAATGTAAACAGACATCTTGCTGCTAAACTCCCTACATAGTACGCCTGAAACTTAGGTCCCTGATAGTAGCCCCCTACATCAAAGTAACAATGTGCCTTATTTGGGGTGAAAATGTAATAAAAAATAGAAAATATAATAAAAAAAAAGCTGATAAAACCAAACAGGAAAACCATGTAAAAAAAATAAATTCATTGGACTAAAGGAGTCGGAGTCGGATAAAAAATTCCGACTCCGACTCCGACTCCTTGCACTCTTAGAAATCCAACTCCAATTCCAACTCCGACTCAAGCTAAAACCTCCGACTCCTTCCAACTTCGACTCCGCAACCCTGGTATTTAGGCAGCATATTTTTTTATTTAGAAAAAACATTATTAAATAACAGGAAGTGTTTTTGTTAGATTAAACTTTAAAAAATTTTGTTTAAGTTTTCTAAATATTCCCTTTAATCTAATTCTTAGTTTATCTAACTTTTGTGGGTTTTTGTTCCATTTTCTTTTTTTTTTTTTTTTACGATAAAAAAAATTAAAATAGAACTAGAACTCCACGGAACACACACTAACTTGACCGAATCTTTTCTCATTTATTTCTTATTCTTCTTTCCTTATCTTCTTCTTATATAGAAAACTAGCAGAAGTGCCCGGCGTTGCTCCGGTGTTTGAAGATGTGTGTTGAGCAAAAACAAAAAATGGTAGTAGACAGGTAGGCAGGCTCGAACCCGTACTGCGGAGGAGGAAAAGAACATGAAAAAAGAGGATATTGAATTAAATGAGTTGGTAATTAACTTTTGCTCAGGGTGGAGGCAATTGGCACAAGGATGAAATAAAAAAATAACAAAAAAAATAGAGAGAGAGGTGGGATCGAACTCAAAAACATTGGTTAATTAGTCTTCCTCACTAACCATTAGGCCAAAGAGGACAGTGAATTCAATGAATTAGTAATTAACTTAAGAACCATGGGAGTCGGTGCAGAAATGAAAGTTGCTTTTAAACCTGGCTGAGAGCCAGTTAAGCTTTCCACTTTTTGTCATGATATTTATTTGCTTCCCCATGAAAGCAAATTAGACACAAGGTCGTTTTTAATGTGGAAGAAAACCAGCACCCCCCCCCCCAAAACGAGGGACTCTGGCAGTATCTAAATAAATAGTAATTGTCTCAGTATGAAGGGTTTCCCCTACATTGACCAAGGACCAGTTACAGAACAGATACTACCTGGCAAGAAGGTCAAGCACCAGGCGCTTTCATTTGATTAGTTTCGCTTTATTTATACGAAAAAGACAAAAAAACACTCAAAACGAGGGAATTTTTTAAAACTTGATCAAAAAAAGATAGAGACGATGTCCATTTGCGAATCTGAGATATTACGATCTAGGAAGTATAAGAAAACTTCTCCTGGAATCTAACTGACGCGAGAACCCCAACGCAAAAAAGCCTTTCATGGGCATACACAAGCGCTTACGCCCATTTTGCGTTTTGTGTATTAGATGTTCTCTATTTTTCCCTGAAAATTCAGATATGAGAAAATAACTAAACAGTTTAGATGCAAATCTTTTCAACTCAACGCCAACATTAATTCCTACAGCATATTGCAATAAAACATATTTTGCATGTCTAAATATTTATATTTATTCCCAGGTTTCTAAAACGTCTTCGATAAAGAGGGTAGCAACAATAGTCACTCCCTATGTATTAACTGTTCTCACATCATCAGTTTACACCGGGAGAGTTGTTCATATAAGGGAAAATTCATTGATTCTAGAATTTCTATTTTGTAATTTTGCCTAATAGACATTAACAGTCTGTGTTGAAAATTGGTTAGAGAAGAGGAGATTGTTTAACTCAGGATAATAGCTGATTTGTATCGGAACGATCGTTCGCTATTGTAATTAATGCTGCAGTGTTTATTCATTGGTTTTATATACGTTGATGAGGAGAATTTGTTATTTTAGTATGTATTAAAATATCAAAGGATTGGATCTTATTCTTTATATTTAGTTCGTATGTAAACTCAAGTACAGAGTTATTTTGTGAAGTGGATTGCAATGTGTTAATTTGATTATTATTTTTGGTAAGAATTAAAATATCATCAATGTCTGATAAATAAATTGGTCGTTTGGTGAGAAGAATAAACATTTTTTTATTATATTGTTTGCTATATATATGGAAAATGACTAAACATTCTTTGAAACACGGAATTCCATATTTTTCTGTAGAGATACTGCTATGATTGTAGTAAAAAGGACTTCTGTAGTGCAGGCTAACAAATTTTTATGCAGGATATTAGAGTTCGTTAGGATTTTTGTTAATGTTTTTTATGATTGTGCCAATGACGTCATGAAAGAGTACGTTAGTAAACAGTATATATATAAGCACTCTAAATAACCTCGTTTTAATTCATGAGTTTTATCTCCTGAATACCTTTAACTTGATATATATATATATATATATATATATATATATATATATATATATATATATATATATATATATATACCAGCAAAAGTACCCATCGTTGACTGGGTTCAAAAACAGCCTACAGAAAATGGACTCTGATTTATGAAAGTATGATAGGTTATGAAAAGGAAGGGTTGTAAAGGGATAGCTTCGAATTTGGGGGTATCAAAACTAAAGACAAAATATGATGAAAGTCAAAATAAAATAGATAAACCTCATAATTTATTATACAATACCTGTTCACACTGAAACACTTATCACAATATTCTGTGGATCTATATTAAAAAACCTTGTTAAACTTTGTGACATATTTCCATTCTATGGAGGTCAGGTACGAACGAACACACCATAATTTTATTATACCATATTTCTTCAAACTGAAACATAATTATCAAAGTATACTTACGCAGATAGATATAAAAAGTCTTTATTAAAGTTTTTGCCTATGTCCATTCTATGGAGGCCAGGCGCGAACGCAGACTCCACAATTTTATTATACCATCCCTATTTAAGTTAAAACATACTTATCAAAGTATTATTGTATACATCTATATCAAAAACACTTGTAAAGTTGTTTTTTTATTTTAAAATTTTTTATTTCTATACTTTGTGGACCAGGCGCGAACGCAACCCCCACAATTTTAATGAACCACCATTCTGCCAGATCAAACATACCCATTCCTGTGTCTCGATACATCTTCTATCATTATATGTGATCAGTTTTCTATAATAATCAACCATATAGAGCCTATTCATGACCACACACACACACACACACACACACACACACACACCACATTCAGCTTTATATATATATATATATATATATATATATATATATATATATATATATATATCATTTACACTGAGGAAGACCGAAGGATTGGTCGAAAATTATGCGCTTTTGAGAGAAACATTCTTGTTTTTTTTTTTTAAGGACTTTTTGTATTCCTACACGTCAACACAAAGGAAATAAATACAGAAAAGATATAAACATTTATATATTTTTCGTATTGATTTTTATTCATGCATATTTACACACACACACATATATATATATATATATATATATATATATATATATATATATACTAGCATGGGTACCCAGCGTTGCCTGGGTTGACATGAAGTTCTGTTTGAAACACACCGGTATACTAATTATTTTCATCATGGGCAACCTGGATACCCTCACAACAAAAATTAAACAACGGACGAAAACATGTAGATGTAATCGCCCAAAAAAAGAAGTATGTGATACCCTCTCCACCATATATTTTAGCAGAAGGGTTACAAAGAGAAGAAACTATTCTCCGGATATTGAGCACTGGAAATACCCCCCACCAAGAAAAGATAATTAAAAATAAATCATTACAACTTTCGTTTCAATAAAAACAACAGTGAATGCCCATGCAATCGCAAAAAAAAAGAAAAAAAAAAGATTTACCAAAAATCAATTCCAAAAACAATTAAATGACATTTTTCGTCATTTTATATTTCTAATGTAATCACCCCTACCCCTCAAAAAAATTTTAATTTGTCCTATTTTGGGGTTCGTTCTGTTTATAAAATTGTTAGGTGAAAGTACATAATGGTTTCATAAAAATTAATTAAATTTATCGTTATTTTATATTTCAAATGTAATTCCCGCCCCCCCCCCACCACCACAAAAAGCTAAAATTTTTTGTATTTGTCATGTTTTATTCCCCCCCTCGATCGCCAAACTTGAAAAAATGCTAGAGATGACATGTCTGGTTGAACGCTTTGTGGCCAAAAAGTGGCTTCTCATTTTACGTTGAATTTATATAGGAAAGTTATTCCCCATGCTAAAATGTTAAAAAATTTTTTTTCAAAATTTCTTCTTCTATATTATTTATAAAGACTGCTTAAACGTATTAGGCCACAAAAAACCAGGTCTTAATTGTTTTGGTCAATATCAAGTTTCTTTCGAACTCCCCTAAAAACTTTAAAATGACGACTTTTAATGGTTTTCGATGGTGCTGAAAACAAATATTACATTTAAATATGGGGCAGATAAGTAGTTTTCAAGATATGAAGGAATTACTTTTTCAAAAAGTGGAGGATCACTTTCCTATATAAATTTAACGTAAAATGAGCATCCACTTTCTTGTCACCTAGTAATTTCTTCATATCATAAAACAAATTTAACTGTGATATTCATTTTCAGCAACCCCGAAAATTGGCGCTGTTATTTTTTACTAATTATGCTGTTAGTAAGTTTACAAAAGCATACTTTTGTTTTTCGTTCTTTTTTCATTATACAACTTGTATAGTTGTGAACAGGTTCCTCTGCAGTTTAACATTTCACAAAAATTCTGTTTACATTAGGAGGCGGTTAAGTAAACTACAGAAGCACCTGGTAAGTAAACTACAGAAGCACCTGGTAAAATCTATACAAATTCTATAATTGAATACCCACCTCAAAAAACAAAAAATGAAAAACAAAAATATATTTTTGTAAACCGCTTGCGTAAGCTTACAGACAGCATTATTTACGTCCTAAATTATGAAAAATACACGAATCTCGAATCAATTATGAAAAATAAACAGACACACGAACGCTACTACTTTATATATATATATATATATATGTGTGTGTGTGTGTGTGTGTGTGTGTGTGTTGAGACGATTAATCTGAATTGGAATCAGGAATCGGAACTTTTTAGGGAATCAGTATCGGAATCGGAAAAATTTATGCATATTTTCCGATGCCAAAACGATTCTTTTAATTATCTGTTTTATTTGATTCTGTTTAAAATAAAATTATTACTACTACTATTAGTAATAATAAAATAATAAATAGTTTTCATTTTAAACTACGAGTAAAGCTAAAATCTATAAATCACCCTCCACAAAAGTGTGTTTTTACGTTTGAGAACATATGTACACATTTAACACATGTTTTTTTTTATGGTAATCTAGGAAAAATAACGACTTTATAGTTGAATATTTAATGATTTATAAGAACTGGAATCAGAAGCAGTAATTGTATGCAGAATCGGTAATTGCATAGGAATCGAGAAAAATGTTAGAATCGTCCCATCACTAATATATATATATATATATATATATATATATATATATATATATATATATATATATATATTGTGTGTGTGTGCATGTGTGTGTCAAAGTATGTTGGAAAGAATAAATGAAGTGTTAGATGGTAAAAATTGCAAAAGCTAAAATGCAAGTTATTTATTAAAAAACTATCAGTTACAAATCCTGTAGACATTGACACCCTATGCTTTTACTGTTTAGAAAAGGCTCTTAGTATCGTCAGTATCTTACGAAATTAGGACATTCAGACAATAGGTATCTGATGTTTTGGAAAAAGTTCGGTATTTATAGGTCTATGAATTAACATTGACGTCTGAGTAGTTTTGTCAGCAGACGATCCAGGGATATCCGTTGTCTCTAGAAACTAAACAGAGGCATCAAAGAGCTGATTCCACACTCTTCACGACTCCCAAATTAGGAGCTTCTCTCTTGGTTTAATAGTCGGGAGAATGGGAAAGAGATCTCAAGTAGTTGATAGGGTTGGGGAGTAGGCTAGACAGAAAAAGTAGTAAAAATAACTTGGAAAGATAGATCTTGAGATATTGAGTGCAACAGGGGGGAATACCTTGTTCAAGAGCCTCCAGGATAATTTAGTGTTAGTAACTAGAAAAAATTCACAGATAAAAAAACGCTGACAGGTAATATCACTCCAAAGCAGACAGTTTGTAGGTTTAGTGTAAATGAAGACCTTACCTAAGGGTCTCTGAAACAATTTAATGTTGTAAGCTTTCTATTTAACCCATAGATGATTTCCAGACAGGTAATCCTACTTCAGATCATAGCAAGCCGGGGAAGAGGTCACTCCGCACTCCCCAAAGCTCTTAAATAGAGAACTCACCACTGGATGCGCTTTAATTTCATATACAGAACCAGACTAGTAGTAGTAGGAGTAGTAGTAGTAGCATCATCTAACTCTGCTTGTGTATGAAATTCTTCCAAAGATGACAATGTATGGAAAATTTCAGAAACAGTACGAATTGATTGCTGTTGTATATTAGAACTAGCATTTCAGCCCGGCGTTGCCCGAGTGTTTGGATGTGTATGTTGAGCATAAAAAAGCGGTCAATTTTTTAAAAATTTTACCCCTATTATGACCCCTTAACTTTTATTGTTTGGGACTCAAATTTGATCCATGTTCAACTAACCTATATCTAAAATTTCAAGTGTTTACACCCAAAATTGGCGGAGGAGTTTGGTAGAGTTCTCAAAGGTCAAATCGTTGAACTTTGACCACTTAACAGCCAAATGTCTGGCCGAACACGGATTACAAAGATTTTCCCAAATCTCAGTACCCTGTATATCAAATTTCGAGTCTGTAAACTGAAAATTGACAGAGTTATTGCATAGGAAAATGTGCACCCAGACACCTTCACTTTTATGCATTAAAAAAATATATATACGTATACATAAATATATATAGAAACAATTTTGTGTTTACTGTGAACTTTATACGCAAATATCATGCAAGTATAAATCAGGTAGAATATCTGCATGAATATAATTACACGTAATAGTTAACTAAAGATGATCATTCTATAAGAAAATCGAACAAACTAATAGGGAATTAATTAAAATGAATGTTTAAAAGAATATGCAAATTAGCTACATCTTTAGCTAGTGAATGCAATTCCACAACCCATATATAAGAAAATTGTATTTTCTTTTTAAATAAATAGAAAAGAGGGTTTTTAATATTAATATCAATACACACAAAAGAAAAACGAATTTATAGGAGTATAGAGAGATAGATTATGAAGTTGTTATTACATTGTCAGTGTGACGATGGTTCCGTTGCTGTTTAGCTGAAGTATGGTTCAGTTCAGTTCTAGAATGTCCACCCTCCCAGGCATTATTTTCTCTCTGAAAAGGGTTTAATTCATTGCTAATCGCCTGAGGCACCCCTACTATGGAATGGCTAAAATGCGATTACTCTAGTATACTGGCTTCTCTACATTACACTTGACCTTGTGCCAAACCTCCTGGCAAGAGAATTAAATAATGTTTTATCACAGAATTATGTTAATCAATTGATGTAATGAATATGAAGATATCCGAGTTCCTCCTTACAAGAATATGATTGGCTCGTGTAAGCCATAAATATGAATGGGTGGAGGAATGTTGAAAGATATGTAAAAAAGCCTAATAGATAAGCAGATTCGTTCATTAAGGCAACTAACCTGATTGTATTACGCGATTACCGTAACCAAAACCACTCAGCTGCTTCAAACAACTATATCCTTTTCATGGGATACATCAGAAATCAACCTGAGAGTATGGTTCAGCTCAGTTCTAAGAGCTCCATCTCCCTAAGTTTCACCTTCTCTGCAAGAAAGGGCATTGTAATATTTTTTTATATATTTAGAGGGTTGAAAGTTGGAAAGTTCTACTTATAAACATTGGCGATAGGAACTGACCAATCAAATGGAGCCACATTCTGCTAGCAACCAATCAGAAACCAGAATTGCTCCATAAAAATATTGAATCAGTTAGCATTCCAGCACAAAAGATTTACATGTCAACACAAGAAAGATCTTTTGCTCTTTGCCTGCAAAATTATAAAGTCCGAGATTTATACAGAACATCTACCCACTGAAAAGTCTTTATGTCCAGGACTTGTACAGAATAGCTACCCTTTTGAAACTCTTCAGAAATTAAACATGGCTTAAGTTTATTGATAATTGCCCTACCGGAGAAGTATGAAATAACTGCTCAGATATTTTTTTTTTATAAGCAACGATGCACTTATCAAATACATGCTGACTTCTCAAAACTACAATACTTATGCAGTATCAGGACCATACTATCAGTAGAATCGTCCATGCGGTTTATGGAAAGTACTGGAAAGTGCTGAAATGCTAAGCACCTTAATCCTAATACAAAAAAAAATGATAAAGAAAAGATCTGTTTGCTATTATTAGTTTATCATATAAAACAATCTAAATATTTATCTTGATTTGAACAGTTTGAACACTTTGCAGTTTCTTTCTGTCTGAGCAGTGCCCATACTGGACGATTGTCCTGATTATTGTACCCAACGCGATCTTCTGCCCAGCACAACAAGATATGAAACCATGGACAGAATTATTCCTTATGGCTTAGGTAATGCATAAGTCACCTGCTTCCATGACCTCACGTTACTCTGATTGGAGGCTCAAGTGGGTTTTTGACCTTGTTCAGGGGTCTCTCACAGACTAGTGGAGAGACTACTAGGGACAGTAATGTTATCCCACCATCCTATCCAGCGACTAGTAATCCAAAATGGTCACCTATCTGGTATCAGAGTCATCGTTGCTTAACCTCGGTGATCTGGCAGGAACCTGCCATATACAGTAAAACATCATAAAAGAAAAAAAGAAAAAAACATCATAAAAGAAAAATAAACATAATAGAAGAAAAAATATCATAAAGAAAAAAACATAATAGAAGAAAAAATATATCATAAAAGAAAAAAACATAATAGAAGAAAAAATATATCATAAAAGAAAAAAACATAATAGAAGAAAAAATATATCATAAAAGAAAAAACATAATAGAAGAAAAAATATATCATAAAAGAAAAAACATAATAGAAGAAAAAATATATCATAAAAGAAAAAACATAATAGAAGAAAAAATATAAAAAAACATAATAGAAGAAAAAATATATCATAAAAGAAAAAACATAATAGAAAAAAAAATATATCATAAAAGAAAAAAACATAATAGAAGAAAAAATATATCATAAAAGAAAAAACATAATAGAAGAAAAAATATATCATAAAAGAAAAAACATAATAGAAGAAAAAATATAAAAAAACATAATAGAAGAAAAAATATATCATAAAAGAAAAAACATAATAGAAGAAAAAATATATCATAAAAGAAAAAAACATAATAGAAGAAAAAATATATCATAAAAGAAAAAACATAATAGAAGAAAAAATATATCATAAAAGAAAAAACATAATAGAAGAAAAAATATAAAAAAACATAATAGAAGAAAAAATATATCATAAAAGAAAAAACATAATAGAAGAAAAAATATAAAAAAACATAATATAAAAAAAAATATATCATAAAAGAAAAAACATAATAGAAGAAAAAATATAAAAAAACATAATAGAAAAAAATATATATCATAAAAGAAAAAACATAATAGAAGAAAAAATATAAAAAAACATAATAGAAAAAAATATATATCATAAAAGAAAAAAACATAATAGAAGAAAAAATATAAAAAAACATAATAGAAGAAAAAATATCATAAAAGAAGGAAAACTTCCATATTTTTTTTTACACATTTGTTTGCTGTCATGATTATTCGAGAACATTGTTTTCATTTTTCAATTAATTTTTTATATAAAGTGCGAAATGACGTCACTGTAAGGAAAAAGTTGGTTGGTTGTTTTTATTTTATGTCATATCAACCCTTTTCAGATGATTTAATGCCAAATCCAGAGATTTTGAAGAAAATGTTTTTAATAGAATATATTTGTTTTTGTGCAAGTCGGTTTCTATTTAACCCATAGTTGGGGTCCTAACAGGTACTACCACTCTGGGTCCGAGTGAACCTGGGAGCATTGGCAATTAAAGAGTGGCTCCACACTCCCCAAAGTCTGCAAGCTGGGGCCTCACCATCGGATATAGTTTAAGGTCATATCCAGGACCGTAAGGAAAAAGACTGTAAAAAGGAGAGATAGGGCACGTTAGAGGAAACGATCATGTGAGAGATGTCATAGCCATTATGAGAAGTCACGTGTGGCAGGAGAACGAGGAAATAAATGTCGTTATACAGCAAAAAAAGGGAACTGAAGTTCTTTTCTATTCTTTGTCTACTTTGTGACTGAGGCTACAGCGTGTTGGGTAACGTTAAATTTTCATTTTTCAATTAATTTTGAAATGAATTAGTTTCGTACTGACAAAAGTAATATATTTTTCACTGAAAAAAATTTTGCTGTATTTGTGTGAAAAAAAAGTGTAACTTTTATTCGGCACCATTCTGGCATTTTGCATAAAGCGGCTAGAAAATTCCAACAATAGCAAAGTTTTTATACTGCATAAGTACTAAAACCATGATTGACCTTGTGTCAAACCCAGGTAAATATTGCAAATTAATTGCAGTCATATTAGTGAGGTATTACTTTTGAACCATCTTGCATGGATTGAGCACGGGTTTTTAAGTGGCATAAGAGATTTAAGGAAGGCAGGGAGTCTGTGAGGGATGATGAGAGGTGTGGGAGGAATACAGAAGTCAGAACATCAGAGTTGATTGGTCAAATAAAGAATTTCATGGATAAGAACTGTTGTGAGTCTACAGAGACAATAAGTGCACAGTTTGATGTCAGTGTGGGAACTGTGCACACAATTATTCGCGAGGAACTGAAGATGTGAAAGATTTGTGCAAAGTTTGTCTCAAGGGGGCAGTCCACAACATCATCCTTGTCACAGACCATTTGACCAAGATGGGCATCAAGACAATTCCTCACCCTCCCTATATTCCAGACTTTGCTCCCTGTGACTTTTGGTTATTCCCTAAGCTCAAGGAAAACGTTAGAGGCTGTCATTATGAGACAATTGAGATGAAAGAGGCTGTGATGAGGGTCATTGACACGCTCATGCAAGAGGACTTCCATAGGGTCTTCCGGAAGTTGTTCAGACGGCAAAAAAGTGCCTTGCAGCCGGAGGAGATTACTTTGAACGGAACTAGAGCTTCACGTGTACTATCAATAAAAATTCCTATACGAAAAAAAGTCTGGAAACTTATTGAAGGCATCTCGTGATTGGGATTTTATGTGGATTAATCCAATAGACTTTGACGTTAGACCGGCGTGTATGCAGAATTCTTGCAACATGTCCACCGTCTTTTTTAATGAAGGATAAGAAGATGGTCACGTTGGCGTATGTGGAAAGCAGATTCATCACGAGCCGTATTGTACGAATGAGATAGACGAGCGCGTTTGTGCAGCATGACATGCTAACAAGTAAAAATAAAAAGAAGTTTGGGTAAAAAAAAGTAAAGGTAAAAACACATATGATAATCCTGAGATACGGAAATGGAACCGAAGGAAGGAAAACTGCACCGAAAAGTCTCCAGATTTTCTGTCAAATGTTGTTATATGTGACAGGATTTCGATTATGTAAGGACCACATGGATAGCGTGTAGTTATGACAGATTCAGAGAAAAGGTCCCTCAAATTATATGTCAAGCTCTACAAAATAATCGATAAACAAATAACAGAAAATAAAAATACCCATAGAAAGAAAATGTAAAACAAATCCATAGAAATAAAATATAAAACAGAAATCCATAGAAATAAAAATGCGAAGCAAAAATCCATAGAAATAAAATGTAAAAAAAAACAAAATCCATAGAAATAAAATGTAAAAACAAAATCCATAGAAATAAAATGTAAAACAAAAATACACAAAAATAAAATGTAAAACAAATCCATAAAAATAAAATGTAAAACAAATCCATAGAAATAAAATGGAAAGAAAAAATTCATAGAAATAAAATGGAAAAAAAATCCATAGAAATAAATACAAAGAAAAAAAGCTGTACAAAGATAAAAGCGGTAAGAAAATTGGTAAAACAGACAAAAATAATAGGATAGAAGTGAAATGAAAAACAAAGACGTAAGTAAAACAATATATGTAAGCAAAGAGTAAAACACGCATAGCTTAAAAGAAGGTAAGAAAATAACGGAGAGAAAAAGAACAAGCAAGAAAAATAGATAGGTAACCAAAGAGAATTAAATGACTTGGTAAAAAATTAGTAAGCTTTATGTACATGCAAAATGAATGCCAGTGCTCAAAATGTATAAACGTTTTGACTCTTCCCTTTACTTAAAAATTCACTAAAAATCAGGAAATTAACCAATTTTAATGGAATTTTCAGTGCCTATTAAATAATGATAACGAAATATAATGAACCCATTATTTTTACTTAAAGCTTAGTGAGAATTTATTATTTAGTTTAAACAAAAAATACCTTTTATGTTTTTCAGTAGTAAAAAAATGCATGAATTTATTTTTGCTTTGTTTATAAAAATAAAGCATTGCAAATTATAACAATTAAAAAATAATAATTTTTACAGGAACATTCCAAAAAAAAGGCCCTAAAGTATTACGTATTAATGAATTCGATATAATTCGAAGAAAAATTAATTTCTCGAACTACCGATATTATCATTAAATTAAACATTGTTTGTTCAATATTTTCACACAAAAATATATAATTACAAAAATATTTCTACTTTTGTTTTAATTACAGGTTTCGCATAATTGTTATTTGTAAGATTCTAATATCTTCCTTGTTTGCATGAATGTGAAACTTTCGGTGTAATATGATTTTTATATGACCTTGAAAAATAAAAACAAATTTAATTTAAAAGCAGGCACATAGAGAAAAACCAGGAACAGAAAAAAAAAAATGATAAAAATCATACAAACGATCACAATAGGAATGTGCAGATGCACGGCTGGGAAAAAAGAAAATCAGCACCTCTACCTCTCTTTAACTACCTGGCGTAATTTTTAGACAGCCTTTCGACTGTCTGAGATTTTGGGCTTGTGTATCATCCATATTTATAGACTTCAGTTTTGTTGACATTCTGCAAAGCGAGACTCTCTCGCCTTTAGGATCTAATTTAGTTATTTTTGTACAAACAAGGTGTTTTTTGTATTTAATTTAATATCTTAGGACTTTACTAATTATCATTGAAATAAACTTAGAAAACTAATATTTATCTTTCAAAACTTTTATGATGAATTTATTTAACTTCAAAATTTACAGTGACCCCCAATCGATCGAAAACTGTTTTCTCCAAAGCTTATTAAAATCTATTAAAATCCGTTATTTCTGAACAACTTTTGGTTTTACCAGAAAGATACAACCCTGAAGTTTATTATGTTAAAAGTAGAATAATATAATACTTTTCTATAATTTTTAATAGAATTTTAAGTTTAAAATTTTTCAAAAGATCGCGTTTGACACAGTTTTCGTCGAATGTAAACAAACAAATATTTTTAAAGGTTTTCGAATCAATTAAAGTAACTTTTTTTTTTATGTCTAAAGGAAATTTACTATGATTGGCTATAAGAATATGTAAAAATATTAGAATATAATTATTTTATATTTAAATAAATTCAAATAATTCAATTATTTAGCGCGACCTTGTACATTTTAGGAACTATGTGCTTACCGCCGCCATCTTAGATTTTATGTATGGGAACCCAGTCGCGTCTAAATATTTATTTAAGGATTTTCAAGAATTTTAATGTAACTAGACAGGCAAATACATGTTTTTTTTTTAAATAATTGAATTAAATTATAATTACAAACGCCATTTATGGTGAAATATGTTATTTTTAGTTTTATAATTTTTTCCTTCATAATAATTGATCAATCAAGCCTTAAATTTTTCTTAATACTAGTTAAAAGTAAAGAAAACTGCCTTTTCTATTTTTAAAACAAATATAAATTTTTCTCATTATATTTCTCAGTTTTAATATCACTTTTAGTCAATTTTTAATTTCAGAATTAAAATATTTTTTCCTTTCTTATTTTCTAATTAATAATAACCAATAGGCCATACTCTTTTTCCATAAACTAAATTATACTGTATTTCCTCTAATTCTTTATTGCATAAATCAAGTTGACAAAGACTTTCATTAGAATTCGGTGGCCCTTAAATGAGCCGTTTTTGGTAACCCTCTGGAGGTATGCAACTTGTTGGAATGTCACAACCATTATCTATGGAAATCCATGTCTTCATAGTTATAGTTAATTTTCAAAAAGAGAGATAATAACTTTTCGTAAACCGTAGCGGGCTACCGTATCTTGAAAAAAACGTAATATGCAAATACAATTGTTAGATAATAACATTGTTAAAAGTTAATTCGTTATTATCGATCTATCTGTCTATCTAACTATTTTTCTATCTATTCAATGATATTCTTAAAATAGTTTATATTGGTAGTTATTTATTGTTTATAGAATAAAGTGCAGCAATGGGTTTTAGCTGAAGATGTTTACATAAATTAGCTAGGTTAAATAAATAACCTTGGGCAGGCAGACGTGGAAGGGTCACACGTTAGTGATACGTGTGCTTTCTGAATGATGACGTAATGGAACTGAGGTCGGAAAGTTTAGTTAGTCGGAGAGAATTGGAGTTTGATCACCGAAGTGAATAGACGTACTTCAAGCTAGGAAGCGAAGCTGTGAAGAACAAACATGTAGAACCGAAATGCAGACTCTGTGAAGACCATTTGAGACAACTGAAATAAATTTATATTTTAAAAATATAAAGTGTTGTTCGGTGGTTTCACAAAAGAAGGAAGAAAAGTTTCATGTTTCATCACGGAGCTCAGCAGTGAAGATAGAAGAACCCTTGAAGAAAGAAAGGTATGAAGCCTATATTATTCTTCTTATAAAAAATGATACCTTATGTAAATAGGAACTGTAATATATGCCTGTGTGATAACTCTCTAATACAACATGACTCAGTTTATACCATATATCATATCCCCTGGCTAAACAACATACATACAATAAATACGTTTATAACGGGCGTTATAAGAACATATCTCCCACCCCTCTATACAACATATGACTCTAATATATAGCATCCTTCTAACTTCTCACCTGACTCTACAACACAATAAATACTTCTAATTTTGACACCCTGTTTTTAATTTACTTTTTATTTATTTTTATATTGTTATTTATTTATTTTTTTGCACCGATCCTTTAAAGCATTCCTTATGTACTGGTACATGGAAGTTTACACATTCTAAAATAAAATTTTTAATTCATTTAAAATTTTTTAAAAATATGTCTATTTTATAATCTTTGTAAAAAAATATTTTTTATCTTCATCTGAAAGATATTAATTATTGATAACACACTCCAAAACGCAAAAGTTAAAAAAAGTAAACACATTTAAATTTCGGATTTCAATCTTCAATATCGAAGGCACCCTGTGCAATTTTTTTTTCTACATTCGTTCACCCTCCTACCACAAAATGAGTGTGGTTAGTATATCGCTTTAAGGGGCTGAACAAGGGACAAATGAGGAAGGGGGCATGAAGTCCCCAAAATATATATTTATACAATGAATATGAAAAAAAAAGTTACACGCGTATAAAGTCCATTCTTTACTTATTAATCGATGAAAATTTGATATTGATTAGATAATTACCTGATTTTTGGTAGTTTCTTTTAAAGACAGACTCTGTTACAAAAATCAAAAACGCTCCATAAATTTGGCGGTCACTAAAAATTTAGCTGAATTAGATAGCTTGCCGAGAAACATTTTTCATAACTTTTTTTTCACGTGTACAAATATTTTTTTAAAAAATAAACTTTAGTCTTTAATCTTACAAGTGTAATCATGGTCCTGGATATGACCTTAAACTATATCCAGTGGTGAGGCCCCAGCTTGTGGGTTTTGGGGAGTGTGGAGCCACCCTTTAATTACCATTGCTCCCAGGTCCACTCTGACCCGGAGTGGTAGTACCTGTTAGGGTCCCAACTATGGGTTAAATAGAAACTGACGTGAAAACAACAAATATATTCTATTAAAAAAAAATTCTTCAAAATCTTTGGATTCGGCATTAAATAACCCGAAAAGGGTTGATAGGCCGTGTAGTGTTATCATAGAACTACTTTCATACGCGTAACAAGGAAATCATGGCGTATGAATATTGATGTAAACCGCCTAATACATATCGTATTCGACAACATGGCGTAGACCTCTACACACGTACCTTCAATCTCTCTTCCTATGTAAATATGTAATAAAGTTCTATATCAAATAAAACCACAACTTGGTTATCAATTACTTATAATAACAAACATAAATAAACGACAGGCCGTAAAACAACCAACCAACCAACCTACACTACAAGTGTAATCAAAAAGCAGTCGGAAACCTACAAAAAAATTATGATAAACTGGCTTTCAAGACTATGTCCCCCTATCTTTGTTCCACCATTTTTGCCCGTACTTAGTAAGCACAGAGAAAAACAACATAGGTAAACAAAAATAGAAAACAAAAAGAAAAAAACTCACGTAAAAATGATAGAAAACAAAAAGAAAAAAACTCACGTAAAAATGATAGAAAAACAAAAGGAAAAAAAGGGCGTAGGTAAGAAAAAATAGGCAAAGATTAAAAATTACATAAGTAAATCGTAAACATAATTTTCTTAGTACTCCGTCCGACTGATGTAGTTTCACATTATCTTCGATTACAGTGGTCTTCGAAACCCTTTTAGGAGTTTGTAATATCTTTTTATTTGATAGATGCCCGGCACAAATCTATATTCTAATATTTTGTCTGTGTGTGTGTATCTATATTCATATTAAAACCCCCTTCTTTTTAGTTTATTTATAAAGAAAATACAACTTTGTTATACATGGATCGTGGAATTGCATTCATCTGCAAAAAGATCTAGTTAATTTGCATATTCTTTTAAACATTCATTTTAATTAACTCCCTATTATTTTTTTCGTTTTTTTTTATGGGATGATCATCTTTAGTTAACTACTATGTGTGATTATATTCATGCAGATATTCTACATGATTTATACTTGCGTAATATTTGCGTAAAAAGTTATAGTAAGCACAAACCTCTTTCTATATATATTTATGTATGCGTATACATATTTGTTTAAAAAAGTTTGCCTATCAAACTCCTCTCAGAGTTTTCGATTTACCGCATAAAACTTAATATATAGGGTATTCGAACCCATGCAAAACTTTATATTTGGTTCTAGCCGGGGAAAATCCGTAAAAAAGTATAAAAATTTAAAAAACTGGAATTCCCCAGGCGAAAGGCGAACCACGGCATTACGAATATGCATGCGTAACATAATAGCTATTGGTTCATGTTTTAATTTTTAGCCTTGCAGAAAACATGCCGGGTGACTTGCATTTTTTCTTTCTTTTTTTAAGCAAAGAATTTCTCTTTTTTCTGAGGATTATATGCACGAAAAGAGTCGGTAGTGACATAATAATATGAACAACCAATTATTTCTGTATTACGAAACAGATCTGTAAAAAATGTACCGATATTTTAATGTGCTGAAGGCGATGTTTTGCATGAGAAATAAATATTTTCCCCGTGGAATGTAACTATACTATTATTTATATATATATATATATATATATACTAGCAAAAGTACCCGTCGTTGACTGGGTTCAAAAACAGCCTACAGAAAATGGACTCTGATTTATAAAAGTATGATAGGTTATGAAAAGGAAGGGTTGTAAAGAGATAGCTTCGAATTTGGGGGTATCAAAACCAAAGCAAAATATGATGAAAGTAAAAATAAAATAGATAAACCCCATAATTTATTATACCATACATGTTCACACTGAAACACTTATCACAATATTCTGTGGATCTATATTAAAAAACCTTGTTAAACTTTGTGACATATTTCCATTCTATTGAGGTCCGGCACGAACGAACACCCCATAATTTCATTATACCATATTTCTTCAAACTGAAACATAATTATAAAAGTATACTTATGCAGATATATATAAAAAGTCTTTATTAAAGTTTGTGCCTATTTCCATTCTATGGAGGCCAGGCGCGAACGCAGACCCTACAATTTTATTATACCATCCCTATTTAAGTTAAAACATACTTATCAATGTATTATTATGTATATATTTATATCAAAAACACTTGTTTTTTTTTAATTTTTACATTTTTTATTTCCATACCTTGTGGACCAGGCGCAAGCGCAGACCCCATAATTTTAATGAACCACGGTTCTGCCAGATCAAACATACCCATTCCTGTGTCTCGATATATCTTCTATCATTATATGTGATCAGTTTTTTAAAATAGTCAACCATATAGGAGCCTATTCGTGACCAGACACACACACACATACACACACACACACACACACACACAGCTTTATATTATATATATATATATATATATATATATATATATATATATATATATATATATATATATATATATATATCAGAAGAGATACTACATTTTTATCCTTGACTGAAGCTTTAGAAAGTGTATTTTGGTTCGAATTTCACGTTTGATACAGCAGCAACATCATTCACAGAAACATTTAAACATTTCACTTAGGGATGCTTGCAACCTTCATATGGTGCCTCCTAGATCTACCTGATGTCTTTCTAGAAACAAATTCTAACTATAAAGATATCAGAAAAACGAATGCTTACATTAATCATTTGATTCATATGAAATAAATGAATGACATGTCGCGGGAGGGCATTTGATGGGGTGTGGCATGGAGGTTTGCATCACGGGATCTCCAGCTGCGGTGTGGCTGGAAATCTCCTCTCAATTATTAAATCATTTCTCTCCGATAGGTTCTTAGGAGTAGTGGTTGATGGACAGAAATCAGAAGCTCTCAGTATTAATGCTGGAGTCCCTCAGGGGTCCATCCTGGGCCAAACTCTCTTCCTGATCTATATTAATGATCTTCCAAATCATTCCTTACATCATTCGTACACATTTATGCTGATGACACTACTATCTATGGTCGCACATCTAAGACCGTAAACGACCAAGTTCTCTCTGATTTTCTCTCCTCTTATCTTGAGCCGGTGGTTCAATGGGGGAAAGAGGTGGCTTGTAACTTTTAATGCATCTAAAACCAAGCTTTTATCTTTACATCATCAATGTTCTGATCCCCATCTGGCATCAATTGAAATGAATGGCTTTCGTCTTAATGAGGCCTCATGTTTTGACAAGCTTTTGGGCTTGAACTTTACTTCTGATCTTTAATGGAACACATACATTACATCCATTGCCAAGGCCGCTGGCAAAAATGTGGGATCCTTCTATCGATCCAGTAGATATCTTACTGCTGATGCAGTTCTCTCTCTATGTAAGAGCCAGGTACGTCCAAGGATGGAGTGCTGTTGCCATATTGTGGCAGGAGCTGCTAGAAAGGACTTATCCTGCCTTGATAGAGTTCAAAATAGACTTTGTAGTCTCGTAGGGGATGTCCTTTTCTCTTCCCTGCATACTCTTTCTCACAGAAGAGATGTTGCGAGTTTGTCTCTGCTTTATCGTTATTTTCATGGCAAGTGCTCGGCTGAGCTTCAATCTATGATCCCTCCTCATCAAACTTTCACAAGAAACACCCGTCTAGCAAAAAACACTATCAATAATTTCCCCCACTCTTTATCTGTGCCTAAAACTAAACGTAGATTCCATGAGCAAAGCTTCTTTCTTAGAACTGCACACCTATGGAATTGTCTTCTGTTTTCCTGCTTTCCAGCTGACTACAATATGGTTGTCTTCAAGTCTAATATAAACAAATTCTTGATCCATATAAGTTAACAAATTTACCGAATCTACATTACTAACGATTACTATATTGTCCAATTTCTACTGTACACTCTTTAACCCTTATTATCGAGTGGCCTCTTGGCCTTGATAAGTGGTGATGCCTATGTAAAACAAAATGATTCGTAAAACAGCAGCAGTAGCACCACCACACCACCAACACCACCAACAACACCAACAACAACAAGAGCAGCAATACCAACAGCAGCAACAACAACAATAACAACAGCAACAACAACAACAATAACAACAGCAACAACAGCAACATTAGCAACAACATCAGCAACAACAACAGCAGCAGCAATAACAACAACAACAACAACACCCGATTAGATTTTTTCAAATGACTTTTTATGCATTTTATCTTTGGTGATCTTCCATCTTTTAAAAATGTGCAAACGGTGACAACATACATACGAACATAAAATTCCCTTAGCGTATTATTATTATAGAAATTCTGAAAAGTGGCGATAGGTAAATGGTTAACGATGCGAATTGATAATCTGTGTGTACCAAGTCTGAATCCAAGTCCAAATCCAAGTACAAATTCAAACCTTTCATTTCGGATGCTGGCAACCTGCATGGAGTCCTCCTTCTGCTGTAAGTGCCCAATGTCATTCTAGGAATAATTTTAGCTAAGATATCGGGGAGACCAATGCCAAACACGGAATCGTTATGTTCATGGCAAGTGTTCATTTGAACTTCAATCTATTGTCCCCTCTTACAAAACTTTCACAAAAATCACTCGTCTAGCTGCAACAACAATTAACAGTTTGCCCCATTCTGTGCCTACATCTAGATGCAAATTCCATGAACAGGGCTTAACTGCTCGCATGTGGAACTCTGTTTTGCTGGCCTGCTTTCAAACTCATTACAATGTGGTAGTCTTCAAGTCCAATGTAAACAAGTTTTTATTGAGCCCCCCACCCCACCCTAAATGCTCCATTTCCACCATTAACTATTAATACGCTCGTGTCTCAGTGACTAATGTACTACTGTACACTCAGGCCTTCAAGCCTTGATAAATGGTGACTCTTATATGAAAAAAAAATTTTTTAAATGATCTAATTCATGAATGAATTATAATGTTTGTTCATACATTTAGACAATACGAGGAAGTAAATATGAAATAAACTTTCAGATAAAATAGGAAATTAGTTTTAAAAATTGTTGATAATCATTAACATCCGCATTACACATGTAATAAGCTGCTGCTCCGTCATTAGAGACCGACACGCCCCTAAGAACAACTTAAAGCAACACGGCCATTTTAACACCTCTACAAGATGCTGTAAAAACAGAAAACATTGTGTTTGTATCCGTTTTTTCTACTAGTATGTTGCTTTTCTCATACCTTATCCCATGAATTCATTTTTCATCAGAGAAAAAACATGGAATATATTGAGGGAAACCGATCCCAACTATAGAATTATCTGATTCATACGAAACGAATCAATGAATATAGATTCAAACACGAAATATAAAATTAAAAAAACACACACACACAAGATTTAAAATAAAAAAATAAAAAATTTATATATATGAAAGGCATGTGTATGTCTGTCAGACCGAGTTGTTGAAACAAGGCCGATAGCCATTAGTCGCGTGCTCTCGTGTAATGAATGAATGTGTGAATATAGGATTGACATGAAATTCTTAAAGATAAACTAAAATGACCAAAAAATGGTCTCAAATGACTTAAATAAATAAAAAGTAAATGACTTAGAATGACTTTAATGAACTTAAGGATGAATTGAATGACCTTAAGAATGACTTGAATGCTTAAAAAATACGTGGAATCCTTCAAAAACAACTTAAATGATCTGAAGAATGACTTTGATGGCGTTGAGACTGACTGGTTGTAAAGTGAGTGATCATTTTACATTAAATTAATACAGAAAAGTGATCCCCATTTTATATCACAAAGTTACAAACATATGTACAGCAAGTAGTAAGAACAGATACTGCCCTTTGATCTTGGCCAAAAGGCCAAGAAAAGGGTATTTATTTGCTCCCCCACTGAGCAAATTAGGCACAAGGCCGATTTTTAATGTGAGGAGTAAAGAGGAAATGGGGACCAACTCCCCGGGGAGTAGGGGAGTTGGATAGTGACAATTGGTATGAAGGGTTGCCCCTACATTTACCAAGGTCTTATATGTGGGGTTGGAATTTATTTGTGCCCCCACCGATCAAATTAGGCGCAAGGACGATTTTTAATGTAAGGAGTGAAGGGGAAATGGAGACCAGCTCCCCGGGAAGTAGAGGAGCTGGATAGTGACAATTGGTATGAAGGGTTGCCCCTACATTAACCAAGGTCTTATATGTGGGGCTGCCCCCATATATGGTCTTTGCTTGCAGTATCTGCCGGAACAGATACTACAGTTTTATCTTGGCCAAAAGGTCAAGAAAAGCTTAAAAAGCTAAGAACAGCATCTATTAACAACAGACCTTTGATCTTAACCAAAAAGGCCAAGCATAAAAGTGTTACGGACTGATCGACAGACGGACCGACTGACAGACAGAGTGACTTATAGAGTCGCTTGCACGTGACTAAAAATTGATATTAAAATGCTATTTTTCTGAATTTTTTAGATGAAAATTAATAAGTTGTGTATAGCAGACCACATATGGTGGTTAGAAGGAAACCATTTACCCTTATATAGAGAAAATTTGAAGCAGAGAAGAATGGTCGACTCAAAGAAGCAGCGCATATGTTCAGTGACGATCACCTACTAGACAGACCTAGTATAGAATTTAATGCAATATGGGAATCATTTATTATAAATAATAGATAATATATATATTGTAGTAACTAATGGCTAACTTACCAAAATGTTGCTGCTGGAGCTGAAAAGGCTATTCTAACGTCCAAGTTGAACGATAATTTGTGGGATATTTATACTAATAGAGAAAGGTTCAGTTGTAAGAAAAACCATCTTAACTAATGAAGAGTTACTATCTTTTTTGTTACTTGTAATTAAGAGAACTGAGAAGAAGTTCGCAAAGGAAGTATTTTTTTTTTTTTGCAATCTTGCTTCAGGCCAGCTATGCACGATGTTATCTGACTGTTTTCAGCAATATATATATATATCGTTTGAAAAAACAACAACAAATCTAAATTTATAAGCGATAAAAATAAACAGTAAATTCATCAAGGTTTCGTGGCCTGACAGTTAGGGCGACGGACTGTGCAAACATAGTCTTAAGTTCGATCCCTAGAAACAGTTGAGCTACGCTGATGAGATTTAATGAAACTCGAAACACGCGTGTACATAGATTACTGTTTTAAAAATAAATTTAAAAAAATATTATATATACATGGAAAAAATATGCTTTATCAATTATATTTCATCTTTTATTCATACCAATCCTTTAATTCATGAAGCTCGATGTAACTACAGAGCATATACAAATAAATGACAAAAAAGACTACATCCCAAATTTCAAGATGTTGTCCATTTTACCGTTTATTTCTTTCACCATGTTAAAATGTTCAATTCTTGACAGCACCTGTTCCGTAGTGCAGAATAATTAATGTAATTATTATGTCAATTTTTTTTTTACTTTATTCTGCATTTAGTCATCAATTTTAAAAGAAAATAAAAAGAATATGGCATAATTACAAAATCCGTAAAATCGGAGGAGTAGTTACAATTGTGTTTTGTTATGCCATTTTTTAATTGTTTCAAAAGGATAAAGTACTTGCTGTAGGAAATTTCAAGTGTGAGAGCTCAATGCGGAGCAGAGCATGTATAAGGGTTAAAAGAAAAAAATCCAACACATGCCTAGCCTAATCTCATTATAAATTTATTTCAACTCATATATAAAAAATATAATAAGATATAAAATTTTAACAAAATAAAAAAGTGGAGAAGTAAAAACAGTAGGAGAGCTCAACCCGCTGTAAGTGAGGATAGGATGTTCTTCCAAAAGTTGTAGCTGTATGAAAACTCAAGTGTGAGAGCTCAATGCGGAGTTGAGCATACATAAAGGTTAAAATAAAAAAAATCGACACAACTTTAGCTCATAATTATTGTAAATGTATTTCAACTCAGTGCAAGCCTCATCAAATGAGGTAAACTAGTCAGTTCTGTCGCTGACTTAAAACAATTTTACTTATAACCGTAGTATGTATTTGTTGCAAGCAGAGAAAAAAGATGATGAAATGAGGGAAGGGAATAATTTTGTTAAGAAAAGTTATTGGAGGGGGTCACTAACTAGAACAGGCAACCAATGGATTTGATTGAAAAATGTGCGATTTCACCAATTTCGATGGCAATAAAAATATGGAAGTGCGAAATATTCGTTGATCATCATTCAATCCCGAGTAAAGTCGGGTCTCCATGCTAGTATATATATGCATATATACTAGCAGTTCATCCCAGCTTTGCATTGGCCCTATGTTATGTTCATAACTTTATGTGCATATGTATATATATATATATTAAAAAGTTTGACTCATGTCCAGGAACCCAACATCTAAGATTTCAAGTGTTTAGACCCAAAATTGTCAGAGGAGTTTAGTAGATCAACTCTTTCAATTTCGATCTCTTGGCAGCCAAATTTTCGCACCAAAACCGATTAAATTTTTGCTGCATGTCTCATTTCCCTTCATGTAAAATTTCAAATATTTAGACCCAAAAGTTGCTGAATAGTTTTCTAGAGACCGCAAAGGTGAAATCTTTCGAACTTTGACCACTTGGTAGCCAAATTTTCGGCTAAAAAAAAGATTAAAACGCTTGTCTTATATCTGAATACACTTTATGTAAAATTTCAAATGTTTAGACTAAAAATTGGCTGAGAGATCAAATTTTTTTAAACTTTGACCCCAATTTTGATCCCTTAAACTTGGGCTCAAATCAAATTAAATGTTTGAACTATGTTCAAGGAACGTACATCTAACATTTCAAGTGTTTAGACCCAAAATTGGTGGAGGAGTTTATTAGCGTTTTCAAAGGTCAAATCTTTGACCCTTTGACAACCAAATTTCTGCCCGAAAACCGATTAAAAAGATTTTCCCAAATTTCCATACCCTTATGTAAAATCTCGAGTCTGTAGACTAAAAATTGGCAGAGTAATTTGGTAGGGAAATGTACACACACAGGGACAGACACACAGACAATTTCACTTTTATATATATACTAGCAAAAGTACCCGTCGTTGACTGGGTTCAAAAACAGCCTACAGAAAATGGACTCTGATTTATGAAAGTATGATAGGTTATGAAAAGGAAGGGTTGTAAATTTGGGTTGAATTTTAGGGTATCACAATCAAAGCAAAACATGATGAAAGTAAAAATAAAATAGATAAACCCCATAATTTATTATACCATATATAATAATAACATTGTATTGGAATCAGGAATTTAAAACAGAATTAGTAACTGCATTGAAATCGAAAAACAAATTTGGAATCGTCCCATCACTGGCAGCAATTCAAGGCAAAATTGGACAGATGCTAGGCTACTAGCAATTCAAGGCAAAATTGGACAGATGCTAGGCTACTAGCAATTCAAGGCAAAATTGGACAGATGCTAGGCTACTAGCAATTCAAGGCAAAATTGGACAGATGCTAGGCTACTAGCAATTCAAGGAAAAATTGGACAGATGCTAGGCTACTAGCAATTCAAGGCAAAATTGGACAGATGCTAGGCTACTAGCAATTCAAGGCAAAATTGGACAGATGCTAGGCTACCACAAATTCCATACATGGCAATTGAAGAATGCTTGTTTTATGTTTTGCCAAATGAATTGAATTGAATTAATTTCCTGCACTCATACTGCATAATCTATGCTAATATTTTAATTAGCTTTTTATATTTTAATTATTACTTCTACAGATTGTGGAAAGGGAGTCGGGTGCAAAGTAATTTTTTGTTGCAAACATTGGATACACATGAAGTGAGAGATAATAATCAGTTTGTATGCAAGAAGTTACAAACAATGAAGAAGGTTGCAAATTTTAATGTGTTTGTAGTATATTTCAATGACAAAGTTATTGCAATTGTTCAGAAGTATGGTTATCTTTGTACATTCATAGAACTTCTGCCATTACTAACTAGAAGAGCGTTACTTTTGAATTATAAGCCATGTTTAATTTCAGAAGAGTTTTCGATATATAGCTAATGTGTACAAGTCCTAAAGATAAAAAGAGTTTTCAATGTGTAGTTGATCTGTACAAGTGTTGAACTCTAAAATTCTGCTGGCAAGATCTTTCTCATGTAGACACAAAAAAATTATGTGTGGGAATCCTAAAATATCCAACATATAGCAATTCCGGTTTCTGATTGGTTGCTAGCAGAACATGGATTCATTTGATTGGTCAATAAAACCTTCCATTTTTCTTTAATCATACTCTCATATATATAAAAGATATTGTAACAGTTACCACCGTCGATCAAGGGAAGAGTCCATCGGGCATGTGTACACTATGTGATTAAGTACTGAAATGAGATCTGTCCATTGAAGATTGAGGATATGTGTCACATAAAGAGAAACAATATGAGGATGATATGATGGATGTGAGTATTAAAGACAGGCTTAGATCTGATGACCTCAGAGGAAGATTAAATCTGCACAATATAGTGAAATTTCTAAAGAACAGGAGACTTTGTTTGCATGGTCATATTGAAAAGATGAATAAAAGTTTTTGTGTGAGTAAATGCAGAATAGATTATGTAACGGAGTCAGTCAGCAAAGAAAATATGACAGGAAGTGATGAGGATGAACTTGAGAGAAAAAGGGATAAATAAAGACCTGGCCAGAGTTAGTACGACGTCAATTGTTAAAAGCCATTCAACATATACAAGCATGTAAAACAGAAGTCAAAGCTATAATGCTGATAATGTTGCTGCGGCTACTGATGATGATGATAATGATGATGATAATGGTGATGGTAATGATGATGGTGGTGATGCGGCTGCTGCTGCTGATGATGATGATAATGTGGTGGTGGTGGTGGTGGTGGTGGTGGTGGTGGTGGTGGTGGCGGTGACGATGATGATGATGATGATGATGATGGTGGTGGTGGTGGTGGTGGTGGTGGTGGTGATGATGATGATGATGATGAGGCTGATGATGATAATGGGGTGGTCGTGGTGGTGGCGATGATGATGATGATGATGATGATGATGATGATGATGGTCGTGGTCATGGTGAAGAAAAGGTCCAAGTATCTTTCAGCATGATAAACCTGTCTAGTGTTGGGTATTGCTGAAGAAACAAACCATTGCATTGTCTGCATCTCTTATTACGTAGTTACGAGGGCGTGCAATAAGTAATGCCCCTGACCCACTTTCAATAGCAGTAAAGCAACGAAACTTGGCACAGTTATTAGTCTTTCTCTACATAGGAACCACCCAGAGTTATGCATTTCTCCCATCGTTTGATGCAGCTCTGGAGATCGTTTTTGTAGAACACTCCAGGTTGGTCCTCCAACCACGAGGTGACTTCAGAAATCAAGGCTGTATCATCTGGGAAACGCTTTCCTTTCAAAAACAACTTCATGGCTGGGAAGAGATGAAAGTAAGAGGGTGCAAGGTCAGGAGAGTAGGGAGGATGGGAGGATTTCATAACCACATGCCCGTGCTTCTGATCTGGCAACATGCGAGTTGTGGACTGGAGCGTTGTCCTGCAGGAGGAGGGTACCTTTGCTGATCTTTCCCCGCCTCTTGATTTTGATAGCTTCCCTTAATTTCCTCAAAAGTGAAGCATAATAGGCTCCTGTAATTGTGGCACCCTTTGCCAGGAAATCTGTCATCACTACTCTATCCTGGTCCCAGAAGATTGTGAGCATGACCTGCCAGCAGAGGCTGCACCCTTGCCTTCTTTGGAGGTGGAGAGTCCAAGTGCTTCCATTGCACTGACTGGGCTTTGGTCTCTGGATCATAGTGATGGACCCAGGTTTCATCCTGTGTAATCAGTCTTTTGAAAAACTTTCACTCATCTTCTTGGCACATCTCCTAATTCATCCTCGAGCACTCGACGCGTTCTCACTTCTGGAATGGTGTGAGCAACCTGGGAATCCATCTGGCAGACATCTTTTGAATATGCAAATGGTTATGAATGATAGTTTCCACAGACCCTGTACTAATCTTGACATCTTGGACTATTTGGCGAATAGTAATGTGCCGATCTTCCAAAATGGCAGCCTCAACTTGACGGACAGATGTCTCATCAATGGCAGAAGAGGAGCGACCAGGTCTGGGAGCTGTTTCCACAGACTTCCGGCCATGTTTGAATTCACGATGCCAGCGTTTTACAAGGTCATATGATGGGGCATTATTACCATATAGCATATTCTTTTCATTGTTTTAACTCTCAAGTATATATCCGACATAGTTAGACACAGTTAATCAACCGAGAACCACATCACTCTATATAAAAGCATATAAGATATCAATGGATATATACCTGAGAATCAAAACAAGGAAAAGAATATGCTGTTGTCCTAGCCCTAATCATTAAACTGTATCTGACATTTTGATATCATGAAGTTGTATTATGAAAATCATCAATAAATATATAAAGACATTAAAAACATGAAGAAGAGTAAGAAGTTCGCCCTGGGTTCACTTTTAGCAGCCATATAACACTCGATTCCCTTATTTTGTCCTTTACTCCACACATGCCATTAGAGATGTTATTGACAAAGTGTGAAGAATTGCTGTTTTCTGGATCAAAATTTACCTATCAAACGTTTATCATTGGTTAATTTTTTACCTTGATATATATATATATATATATATATATATATATATATATCATATATATATATTATATATATATATATATTATATTTTATATTACAAAATTATCATATATATACATATATATATATATATATATATATATATATATATATGATAATTTTGTAGCTTACTCCGTAAGTCAACTCTTTCTGGCTTAAAACTCATTGGTATATGAAAACTTACTGAATTACATGAACTCAGTATATTACATATAAGTCTATATATATATATATATATATATATATATATATATATATATATATATATATATATATATATATATTTTATGAACTATATATACACATATTCCAAAGGTGGGCCAGTGGTTTCATTATATGGAATCAACCATTTGTGGCTGAATGAAATCAATACAACTCATCAGCTACTTTAAAAAAGCGAAACAATGTGAAAATAAACAAACAAATAAAAAAAGCATTGTTTCGGTTTCTCAAAGTCGCTGATGAGTTGCATTGATTTCATTCAGCCACAAATGATTGATTCAATACAATGAAACCACTAGTCCGCCTTTAGAAATATGTGTATATATAGTCTATAAATAAATATTTGTATTTTCAGCTCTCACATTCGCGATTGAGCACTTTATTTGATTTCTTTTCATCACTTCCTGACACACTATTTAAAAAGTCGGTCAATTTATCTTATGCGCAGATTATCATATAATGATTAGATCACTCTGACAGACATTAAGAAGCATTTAAAAAGTAAATGTTTAAATGTCAACAATATTTCTCGTGGTTAAATGTAGCCGAATGGATTAGATCCTTGCTAATGAAGCCAGAGATGGCTTCTGTTTTCAGACTCGAATCTGTCGCCTGGTGTTAATCGTGACACCCTGCACTGATGATTCCTAAAAGGATGAAACACTAGTGTCTATAAGTATTTATTAATTATTATAGTAAATAATTATCTATCTATCTATCTATGTATCTATATATATATATATATATATATATATATATATATATATATATATATACATATATTACCTGCTTACACTAGGTGGTTTCCTGCAGATCGGTGTCGTGTGGTACATCTGTTTGGGCTCTAATCTCTGCAATAGTTCTCCACTCACACGCACACAAACATTAACGAACACACAGACACACACAAATATTATTCTTAGTCCCCGACTTTTTGTATTTGTTTGGCTTCATTTTTTTTATCGTTTTTTTCGTTGATATAGCAACACCAATTACGCTTTAATCATGTTGGCACACCAAACTTAAGCAACATTAAAAATCTGACCAGTACCAGATGGGTGACCATCAAGGAATACTAGGTGGTATATGTAGGAGAACGTCAACACTTTTGGCAGATTTTGCAGCCTACCTGGCCTAAAACTATCTCCGCACTGTCGAGCTGCTGACTCAGATTGGTTGGAACAAGTAAGTGAGGCTGGATCTGTGCAAACCAGCTTTACTTTAAACAAACTCCCAGTGCAAGTCAGTCAACAATTCTGGAATGGTCAGTTAGTTTTTGTCGTTCCAAATGAATGAAACGCTTAGCAACACCAGACCTAGGATTATTGTTCTTGTGACCCTGTCTCTTGTATGATATTTTATTATGTTAAGCATCAATTAACCTCAACAGAGTTGATCTTTAGTTAAACATACAAACCAAACTGAACCAAACAGATTACCATAAATGCATGATTAAACGCAGTAGATCTTATTAGATTTGAACTTAGAATGATGGATCTTATCATCTGTAAAAGTATCCATTTGACCGACTATGCATCTGCGCAGATATTTAAATGTAATGTGATAGGACATATTTCCCCTCCTTATATAGTCCCGTGTAGACATGGTCCCAAATAGTTGCCACATACGTCCAAATGGCAATATGCCTTGTTTGGTGTGAACAAGAGTAAAAAAAAATGAATGCAAAATAATTATTATGTTTCATCATTAAATAACGCGACAGGTTAATCTATTGCTAAACAGACAAATAAAACAGGCTGGTTTGGTCAGTCTCAGAATAAAACTAGAAAGCATTCTGTGATCGGAATAAGAATTGGCTAATAAATTGCAAAATAATTACATACAACAGGACAAGGTAAATGGCAAAATGATTAGAGATTGGAAACAAAATGTATTACAGAATAAATTAAGACCAGAAAATACGATCACAGAATAAATGATCACGGCTGAATATATCCGTTCAAGTTTTATTGGTGCTTTATTAATAAAGATGTCCGATACAGAATAATCGCGTTGTCACACTGGTTTTCATTAGATCACCAAAGTAAAGCAACGTTGAGTTGAGCCTGGCCAGTACCAGATGGGTGAACAGCTTCTGCATCCCACCTAGCTTCTATCTGTTTCAACTCTGCCCTGTTGTTCAATCAGACTGGTTGCGATGATAGAGTGAGGCTGGCTCTGCACAAACCAGTTTCACTTTAAACAAACTCCCAGCGTGTGTCATCAATCATCCCTAGGATGATCAGATGGTCTTTGTCGTTCCGACAGAACAAACTTTCTTTCTCTCAAAAGTTTCCAAGTTGTGAATTAAGTGAGGAAAGTTATACAGAACGAATCATACTCTCTAAATGACTGTCGTCCTTAGTCAAATAAAAGAGAAAGTGTACATCATTATAACAATAGTCTCCATAGGTGCTATAGCAGTGTTTTTATTCTAGAAGACCCCTACCTTGCAAAGAGGACATCTATTCATTTAACATTATGGTAGCAGTCACTTTGAGGCGCGCTTTTATGGTTGCAGATATGCGTCCCAAGAACATCCTACAATGTATTTCTACATTAGTTATACATCCCATCTCTTTCTTTGTTTACCCTGACAATACATGTATTTTCGATTGTGTTTGAGACAATTAACGTAGCCTTCTACCATAGCCTTTTTTTTTAGTAATTATATCTGTTATTTTTATCTCCTTTATGTATCATGTTCTTTTTGTCCTCCTTACATTTGTTTCTGATTTACCGTTTCTGTGGGACATAAATCTGTGCAGTCTGTCATAAGCAACTATATATAATTCTATTTCAATATGATGAATGCAACTTGGAAAAACTGCAGTAGACAACCCAACAAAGATTTGTACCGAACATAAAGCACAATATTTATTAAAACATTTAATAAAGATCGGTATGGTCTCACTTTGCTTATCTTTCAGGCACAGAGCAGTCTACTATGAGGCACAGTTCAATTGAGCAATGCCAGCTCAGATTTTTTCCTTAAGTTCAACGATGCTATAAAATTATACGCTTTCCTCTTTCAAATAACACATGAAATAAAAATGCTCGGATATTAATGAATTACAAACAAAACAAAATATATAGTAAATCATGGTGGCTCTGTAATTGTTCTTTAATCATTACCTTTTTCTTTTGTTTATTTTCAACTCTCGCTTGTACACAGGGAAACACTATAATAGAGCACAGACGCGCGTATGGCAGCAGCAGCAGTAGCAGCTGTATACAAATGACCGAGCCGTGCGCAAGAAAAGAAAGAAAGAAAAAGATTATAAAAAAAGAAAAACGTAGACCCTTGGTGTTAGAGATGGACAGAAAAAGGCATGTTACGCACGTGGCTGAGAGCAACAGGGAAAGACGTACCCAAAACGTGATCAGACAAAGATAGTACCATGTGTTTGATATAGCAGAGTCTTGTTAAGTACATTGGAGCACGAGGAGACTTTTTAATAAGAGACAAGGCGTCATTTTGGAAAGTACCTGTAAATAAGTGCCTGCTGTTTCGACTGGGAAAAAGTGTGTTGAATTCTTTCCTTGTCTTTATTGCAACGGTGACTACATGGCAAACACGTGTTTAACGTTACAACTTAAAAAACAAGATGCATCTAATTTACACTCATATTTTTTTTTTTAATATTTTACATGTGTTTTGTTGAACAGCGGAAGACTACTAAACAACTCCTCAGAGACAAATACATGTATATTCCTAAAAAAACTATTAAAAGGATTTTTTGTATAATTATATATATATATTTTGTGTACAGAAAGTTGTTAGTTGAGACAGATCATTGGTACCGTCGGTTTCAAGCCCGATAATAAGGCCCGTTTAAGGTATACTTATCAAGCTATCTTCAGCCAATATTCGTCTATCTTATAACCGGAAGTGTGAAGTATATATGCCTCGCGAATTCACGTTTAAATCTCGTTTTGTTAAATCCCCCCCTTTTTTATCGGATGATGTAATACCTAATTTTAAACTTTGAATTATTTAAATTTAAGATCTAATTTCGAAAAGAATTTCCTTATATAAATCGATTTTAATTTGAACCCAAATTAATTTTAAAATCTCTTTTCTTATGTATAAAAACTTTAAAATCTGTATTGGTATCGGTTAAAAACTTAAAAATTCGTTTAATTATATCGAATTACGTTTAAAAATTTCCAAAAATACGTTTAAAGTTTAAAAAAATATTTTTAATTATATCGAATCAGGTTTAAAAATTTCGAAATACGTTTAAAAATTTTTTTTTTTTAATCCAAATCTTTCAAGGTTTGGGAAAGTGAGTATTTATCTATCCTAAGTGATTTCCCTAGTTTATTAACATTATTATATTTTTCTATAGTTTTAAATTCAAAATAGATTATAAATTACATTTATAAAATATAATTAAAATTTTTTTTATAAAATACATTAATTTAAAATCTATAATATAATTGCGATTAAAATCCAAGTTTACCGACTAATCATTTTTATATTTACAATTTTTTTTTATTACATATATATATATATATATATATATATATATATATATATATATATATATATATATATAAACAACATCTAAGTGTTGTTCTTTTCATTGATCCAATTTATTAGGAGCCCCTTCCTTCTATGTATGCATCTTTTCAAAGCTTCACTCCTCACATTTAAACATTTTATTTTTGGGTCATGAATGGTGCTTACCTCCGTTTTCATTGAACACTAAAACTAGAGTAGGGCATTTTTTTTCTTAGCCTTCTAGACAAGCATTTTCCAAAAACACATAAACTACATAAACCTTTTAATAGAAACACTGTGAAAGTTAGTTACTCGACAGCTCCATCAATAAAGTCGATAATATCCAAAGAACCAAAAAAGATAGATAACGCAGGCTGCTCTTGCAGGACCAAAAATAGCTGTCCATTGGAGGGTAATTGTAAAGCTGAATCCCTTGTTTATGAGGCCACAATAACGGAACAATCCACAAATATACCGGAAATATATATAGGTATGACAAAAGGCCAATTTAAACAAAGATATTACGCGCATATGAGCTCCTTTAGAGCTAAAACAAGGATGAATACAGCATTAGCTGCCCGCGTGTGGGAGCTTAAAGAAAAAACACACCCTTTTCTATAAAATGGAGAAAAATAGAGCATAAACCAACATACGTCCCGGAATTAAGTCAATGCTCACTCTGTAACGCAGAAAAATACTACATCCTCCGGCAATTCATGACCCCAAAATAAAATGTTTAAATATGAGGAGTGAAGCTTTGAAAAGTTGCATACATAGAAGGAAGGGGCTCCTAATTAATTGGATTAATGAAAAGAAACAACATTTAGATGTTGTTTATATATATATATATATATATATATATATATATATATATATATATATATATATATGTGTGTGTGTGTGTGTGTGTGTGTGTGTGTGTGTGTGTGTGTGTGTGTGTGTGTAATAAGGAAAAAGAATTGTAAATACAAAAATGATTAGTCGGTAAACTTGGATTTTAATCGCAATTATATTATAGATTTTAAATTAATGTATTTTATAAAAAAAAAAATTTAATTATATTTTATAAATGTAATTTATAATCTATTTCGAATTTAAAACTATAGAAATATATAATAATGTTAATAAACTAGGGAAATCACTTAGGATAGATAAATACTCACTTCCCCAAATCTTGAAAGATTTGGATTTTTAAAAAAATAATTTTTAAACGTATTTCGAAATTTTTAAACGTGATTCGATATAATTAAAAATATGTTTTTAAAAACTTTAAACGTATTTTTGGAAATTTTTAAACGTAATTCGATATAATTAAACGAATTTTTAAGTTTTTAACCGATACCAATACAGATTTTAAAGTTTTTTTATACATATGAAAAGAGATTTTAAAATTAATTTGGGTTCAAATTAAAATCGATTTATATAAGGAAATTTTTTTCGGAATTAGATCTTAAATTTAAATAATTCAAAGTTTAAAATTAGGTATTACATCATCCGATAAAAAAAAAGTGGGGATTTAACAAAACGAGATTTAAACGTGAATTCGCGAGGTATATATACTTCACACTTCCGGTTATAAGATAGACGAATATTGGCTGAAGAGAGCTTGATAAGTATACCTTAAACGGGCCTTATTATCGGGCTTGAAACCGACGGTACCAATGATCTGTCTCAACTAACAACTTTCTGTACACAATATATATATATATATATATATATATATATATATATAATTTTGAAAAAAACGTGTACATGTTTTTTGTGGAACATATATATATATATTATGCAATTTAAAATTTTTAAAATGTATCATTCTATTACAATTTATCTTATAGTCTTAATAAAAATTCAATTAATTGTGAATATAAAAATAAGGATTCATTGTAATTATCAAAATTACAATGCCACAAGATACACACAACTTTTTGATATCTTAAACACTGCATATTGCCACTTGGACGTAAGGTCGTTCTCATTGAAATCCTGTCTATTTGACGAGATGAGCAATGAGATATCTGTTTACATTTAAACTTGTGTATGTTGGTATTAGGTTTGAGACTCTAAAGAAGGATCTAGAATCTCAACATTTTATTACTGTTATACACAAAATCATCGTATTGTGAATGTATGCTGTCTCCTTTAGTCCTTTTCATTCAATTAACAAAAATGTCGTCTTGTTTGGAAAGAAAGCCAAACACGTGGTTGTCACAAAAACATGAAAATGCAGCATTACATATTCCTATTTTACATTCTTATTGTTTATCTGTGCTTCTTGCTTGTTTCTTGCTTATTCTTAACAATGCACATTCTCTCCAAGGGCAGATAACTTATTTGCATTTTTATCTGGATCATCATTACATTTTTACTACTGCTACTACTACCACTACTAAACTATCACAGAAGTTACCTTTATAAGAATACAGTACATTTTTACTACTACTACTACTACTACTACTACTACTACTACTACAATACTACTACTATTATTATTATTACTACTACTACTGCTACTAAACTATCACATAAGTTTCCTTTATAAGAATACAGTTACATTTTTACTACTACTACTACTACTGTTACTACTACTACTACTAAACTATCACAGAGGTTTCCTTTATAAGAATACAGTTACATTTTTACTACTACTACTACTACTACTACTACTACTACAACAATACTACTACTACTATTATTATTTTTATTACTATTACTACTACTACCACTACTAAACTATCACAGAAGTTTCCTTTATAAGAATACAGTTACATTTTTACTACTACTACTACTACAATACTACTACTACTAATAATAATAATTATAATACTATTACTACTACTACTACGAAACTATCACATAAGTTTCCTTTATAAGAATACAGTTACATTTTTACTACTACTACTATTACTACAAGACTACTACTACTATTATTATTATTACTACTACTATTACTACTACTACTAAACTATCACATAAGTTTCCTTTATAAGAATACAGTTAAATTTTTACTACTACTACTACTACTACTACAATACTACTACTATTATTACTACTACTACTACTAATAATAATAAGTTTCCTTTATAAGAATACAGTTACATTTTTACTACTACTGCTACTGCTATTACTACTACTACGAAACTATCACATAAGTTTCCTTTATAAGAATACAGTTACATTTTTACTACTACTGCTACTGCTATTACTACTACTACGAAACTATCACATAAGTTTCCTTTATAAGAATACAGTTACATTTTTACTATTACTACTACTACTACAATACTACCAAACTATCACAGAAGTTTGCTTTATAAGAATACAGTTACATTTTTACTACTACTACTACTACTACTACTACTACTACAATACTACCAAACTATCACAGAAGTTTGCTTTATAAGAATACAGTGCCTTCATAATACAAATAATCATCTTTTATCCATAAAACAATTCTTTCTATAGTTTATTTTTTTCTTCTGTTCTTATCTATTGAGGTAAACAAATCATATTGCGTTTTTACTTTTATCAAGGTCAGGAAAGTGGGAAAGGTCTAAGAAGAGCACTCTGGCCTCGCAAAATTACCTGGACAGCTCTGTCAACATTCCCCAGTAGTGGCGCTTAAGACAGTAAGCAATAAACTTACTTCCCCCTGAAAACTAGGGGGCAATGCCTGGTAGGGTGAACCCCCTAGGACTTCATAGGACTTTACTGTATTAACCTCAATCAATAGGGAAAAATTCATTTAAAAAATGGTCCATATTCTGTTGAACTTGGAAGCTAGCAAACCAGGACCATGTTAAGGTGACCCAACATTGTCCATAACGTCGATGTAGCACTTGCGTTATGAAAAAATGTTGATTCTACAGAAATGGTGTCGATAAATAAACAACATAGCTAAAATCAATTCCCAACCGAACTTCTTACAGTCAAAAATGTTTTGGGTATTGACTGCACCTACATTAATTTCATTTCGAAATTAAGAGTCTGTTGTTTTTGTTTAGTTGCGAAAGGTCAAGTTTTATGTTTTGCTTTTCTTTGTGATCAAAACAAATGGAAGTCGTTAGCACGCATGCTTGTGACATGTCGGTCACATGCCTATTTCTGTCGACGAGCATATTTCCGTGTTTGTTTACGAAAATAGAAGCGGTAATCTTACACATATTATAATTTTATGTTTGGTTTTGTTTGTATAGAAAGGAAAGTGAATACTTACACAGTAAAATGGTAAATGAAACATTTCCATCCTGTTGGGCGTTCAAGGAAGTTGTATATCTTTCCTTGCAATGTTAAGTTGCTACGGTAACCCGTAAACCTTGTCCGGCTTATGTAAGTCGAGGGGTAAATTTTCTCGTAAGGGGGTGGTGGTGGCAATTTGTTTTCAAACGTCTGCGAATTGGAACTAGAGGACATTTCTGATTCCATATAGTCTGCATGTGGAGAAACTCCGTTGCCAAGTCCCGGATCTTTCTTCCTCTTCTTCTCTTTCAGAGCCTTTGGTAAAGCAGAATCTTTCAACGGTCCCCCATGGCTATTCGAGTTCATCGTTTTCTACCGGGGGAGGGGTGTGTCCACTTTTCATCTCGATGTTAGGGTGGGGAGTGGGGATAAGGAGAGGATCATGGAAGGAGAGAATCGATGGGAGGGATTGCAGGTATGGAGGAAGTTTGGAGAACGTCCTCCAGATAAAAAAAAGAAGAAAGTATTTGAAAAAAAATAAAATAAAATAATTAAAAAAAAGAAAAATTGAAGAGAAATTCAGTCAGGTTTTTCAGTCAGTTTATGGGGATTCTTTATGGATGTTTGTCTGGTCATTTTGCCAATGTTTCCTGTTTCATGGTGCCTTCACTTCTGCTAAATCCATTGTTGATATTTGTGAAAAGAACCTGAAATGAATAAATAAATGAAGCCATTATTTCATTTTATGTTTCGAAATTTTTCAGATGTAGGTGTGTTATTTGTATTATATATATATACTATTCATACACAACAAATTAAGGTACGACAACTGTACGACAACTGCTCCTGCTAATTCTGTCTACATATGATATTAAGTCACGACAAATTAAGGCACAACTAATGCCTCCTGATGGTTTATGTTTTTATTCTAAAACTCTTTCTAAGAAATAAACAATTTTTTTTATCTTCAGATTAAGTGGGGGCATATTTAAAAAGATATGAGTCAAAGATAAAAAGAAAATTTTCAATTAAGTTAAAAGAAAAAAATATTTGTTTGCATTTTCAAATACTTTTTTATACAAAATATTGATGAAAAAGATGATAATGAAAACTATATATATTAACAATTTAATTAATTCCACCAATCTCCACCCGTCAATCTGAAAAAAAAAACCTTGCTTAGTTTTAACAAAATATTTTGTAAAAAAACAAAAAATAAAATAAAAAGCATGACAGTCCGTCTAAATTAAATGCTTGACATAAAAATACCAGGTTGCTTGAATGACATGCTTAAATGTCACACAAATCAGCAGAAACAGTTGTTGTGCCTTGTCATACACATTTCATACCTTAGTTTGTCTTACATAATTAGCGAAATCCAATTATTTAGATAATTCAAACTACTGTTCTCATCTTAGTGCAGCAGATAAAAGCGTTGATTGAGAACTAATTGTAGGTGACAGTCTTTTGGAGGTTGAAGGTTCAATTCTCACTACAGGCAATACCAACTAAGAATAAAATGCAAATCGCTAAAGACTTGTATCTGATCATGGCTGATGAAACGAAAACAACCTACCCTCGTGAATTAAATAAAAAATATCAAAACACCATTTAGACTCCCGAGTTTGATATAAAGATTCCCGAGTTCCACAACACTAAATTGGAGAAGGTCGGAAGTTAAATCAGTTGAAACGTTGTAAGAATTACATCTGAGTGAGATGAGAACCGTAGTCTGAATAATCCAAATAATATAAATTATTTAATTATTGAAAATATAATTAAAAAGAAATGTGAAAACCATCATGAAAAAACTGCAATGCCTATCTATGTTGCGTTTTACATAAGATAAAGCATGAAAAGTTTGTGTAGCTGTTGCTTCTTGTTCAAGATTCTGGGGGCATCTTTACACAGCATGTCAATGGCCAAGGAATAAAACTGGATGTTCATTTCTAGAGGACACAGCTGACTCAGGCAGACAAAATCTACTTAAGTGAAATCAGCTATGATATTTTTAACTGACAGAGCAAAGAAAAACTGATAGATTTTATTTGTATTCTTTTTATATACCGGGTGAAAATATAAAAATGCTACCCACAGAATCGTTAATAAAATTCACAATCCTTTATACAATCCAACCAGAGGTGGTACAGATAAACTGCATTGTTGATATTCAGGAACGCTTTGTGTAACAGAGCACGGGCGTGCATATGGCAGCTAGATGCACGTGTGCGAGATGACGTCACAGCAAGGAAATAATGAAAAAGATTATACAAAGAACGTGTGCGCAGACCAATGATCATGTTAGAGAGAGGACAGAGATAGACGTCTAACACACGTGTGGGCCGAGAGCGACAGGAAAAGATGTGCTAAACGTAGCTGGAGAAGAAAGTACCTGTAAATAAATTTTCTATTGTTTAATAACCCTTATCTTCGAGTGGTTTCTGGGCCTTGAAAAGTGGTGACCTTCATGTAAAAAAAAAAAAAAAAAAACTGAAAAAAAAAAGGGGTCGAGTTTTTTTCTTGCCTTAGTTTCCTTGCATCGATGTCTACAAGTTAATACGTGTTTGGTGATCGTCTCATCAGTATTCAGGTGTGCCTATTACTGAATAGAAATAATGTTGAACATTCATGTTGTTTAGCAATTCATGCCTAGATTAAATATCGTTGAATTGCAGAAAAGATTGTGAATTTTATTGGCAATTCCATGGATGACATCAATGCTTCTGTTCAGCCTCAAAAAACAATGGATAACCCCTGTAAGGGTAGTTACATGTGTAATTATGAGGTAATCCCAATCACGTCTCTACTGAATCGACACTGCTTGAGTCCAGTGGCAAGAAGTCCAGGAAACAACGTCAAGATGTGGAACACTTGTAATGCCCAAATGGTCACCCATTTTAGAACTGACCAGGCTCAATATTGCTTAACTTCGGTAATCTAATGGGAACCGGTGTGTCAATGCGATTATGCCGTATATATATATATAGATTAATCAACGTGATTATGCCGTATGACTGACACTTCTCAAAGAAAGATAATATTTTCAAAGATTCAGTTAATAATTCAAGAGCATTATGCAACATGACTAGGGGAAGGACAACAGAATATTCTTTTTATTGTTTTGATACTCGAGTATATATCTGTTGATATATGTTTTTATATAGAGTGATGTGGTTCTCGGTAGATTAACTGTGTCAAACTATGTCGGATATATACTTGAAAGTTAAAACAGGAAGGAGAATATTGTGTTGTCCTAGCCCTAAACATGACCCTCTCCCTGCCCAAAAATGTGGTTCATTAAATTGTTAATAAAATTTACAATCGTTTCTGTAATCGGACCATACTTGGTACAAATAAACTCCAATATATGCCTGATGTGTCTATCAAGTTTTCGTCATGGATATCTAACAGCATTTGTTTTATTCTATTTCAATGATATATGGGGACACCTTAGTCATTGGCTAATCAGAAGAAAGTGTAGTGTTTAATTGGTTTTACCCTTATTAGACTTTAATCATACCGAACTTTTATCTGTTGGGTTGTTTTAAAGATAATGTCTATCAAAACATTTGTTAATAAAATTCACATTTCTTTTTCAATCTAACCCTATTTGGTACAAATAAACTGTCTATGCCTAACCCTAACCCTAACCCTAACCTGTCCACCAAATTTAAGTAATTAATTTTCAAAAGTTTTTGTTTCTTTTAACCGACTTCAAATATCTCTGTGTTTTTTTAATTGTTGTATACCTGCAGTATCCAGACAATACCAGCTAGTGTAGTTAATAAAGTTGAGTAGCTATGTCTCCTCATATTTCTCTATAGATGATATAATACTATTACCACCTTTACTACATAATATTATGAGTTGTTTAATTCTGAAAGTATATATATCGCTTGCATTCTAAATACGTAATTATTAATAATTATGTAGTAACCCTCAGTGATCAATCTAAGATTTCTCTCGATCTTCTCACTCTATGTCGATTCAACCATTCTCTGATATTTTTTAATGTCTCTGTCAGCATTTAGAAAAAGATTACATTCTTTTCTTTGGTGTCCTCTTCTAATTTACATATTTGTTTCTATACACGCCACGAACACCTGTGTAAATTAGATGATCCTTTAGTTCTCTATAATAATAATAATAATAATAATGATAATAATAATAATAATAATAATAATAATCGAAAGAGGTGGAGAATACTGGAAATCTGGGGAGACTTGTTGTCACTCAGACTCTAGAGAATGCCATAAGTTATTCGCAAAGAGAAATCTTTGATGATGGCCTGGGTGACTACTCCCAGTAAGTAAATATTAGTAATAAGGGTAAAGTTAGATAAAAAGAGAGAGCAGATGAAGCACCAACCAGACCTCCACTGGAAGAGTGCAGATATTACACACATCTTGGGAGGGGGCAGTTATTGCCATTCAAATTCTGGAAAAGACTGGTAAGTACTTGGTGTGGTAACACAAAATGATTTTTAACGGTTATCAAAAAAAGATAAAGAGTACGGGAAATCCGAAGAGACTTGTTACTCAGATCCAAGGGGGTACTGCTTGTTATTGACAGAGGAAATCACTGAAAATTGTGTGAAGACTCTAAATGAGTAAACAATAATATCGTTATTTTCATGTAAAGTATGCGTCTGAGCTCCAATCTATGATCTCCCCTTGGCAAACTTTCACAAAAAACACTGGACTGGCTCCAACCAATAGCAGCGATTCTTCCCCACTCTCTATCTGTACCTAATTCTAAATGCATTTCCAGGAACAAAGCTTCTATCCTAGAACTGCCCCGCATGTAAAACACTGTTCCATTGGCCTGGTTCTCGGCTGATTACAATATGGTAGCCTTCAAGTCCAATGTAAATAAGTTCTTGTTAAGCCGTCCTCTTAAATAATCCAAATTCTACCCAATTTCCACCCTTACCAATTACTAAACTACCACCATATATTCACTAACCGTTATCCTTGATTGGCTTTCGGGCCTTGATAAGTGGTGACTCTCTTGTAAAAAAAGTAAGAATAATATAGAAGTAAAGAATTTCGTTTTAATTATCTAAGATGAATGTAATAGCTTGTAAATTTCACAAATGAAATACAAGGTTGAATAAATATTTGTAGCGGCTGTGACCCAACGGATCACAGGTACGTTTGTTTTTTTTTGGGGGGGGGCTGCTTTTTCTTTTTTTTTTATTGCTATAACATCTTACATTACCATTTGTAGTTTTCCGATAAAATTATCTAATATCGTTAGTAGTTAACTCTATAAATTGCTAAAGCATCATTAGCAGTTTTATACTATAATTCAATAATACAAGTAGTTGTTCTACTGTTTTCTGATTTTCATCACGATCGTCGCCATTTACGTTGAATATCGTTACTACTTTAACATCGTCAACGTCTCTCATCTCACCGTCGGCTAGACATTGCTCTTTATTACTTAAACTAGCAAAAAATATAACCTCGGAGAAAGCATACTTTTTGGCTAGTATATATATATATATATATATATATATATATATATATATATATATATATATATATATATATATACTCTAGCAAAAATTATGCCTTATATATATGTTGTGATTTCAAGGTTATGAGGGTTTTCTGAAGCATGAATACGATGTTATGTTTTTGTATTTAATATTTTATTCGTTTATATTTCAAGCGCTCCTCCTCTCTTGATTACAAAATGAATCAAAATTATATATATATATATATATACATATATATACATATATATATATATGTATATATATGTATATATATATATATGAATATATATGTATATATATATGAATATATATATGTGCATATATATATATATATATATACTAGCAAAAGTATCCGTTATTGACTGGGTTCAAAAAACAGCCTACAGAAAATGGACTCTGATTTATGAAAGTATGATAGGTTATGAAAAGGAAGAGTTGTAAAGAGATAGCTTACAATTTGGGGGTATCCAAACCAAAGCAAAATACGATGAAAGTAAAAATAAAATAGATAAACCCCATAATTTATTATACCATACCTGTTCACACTGAAACACTTATCACAATATTCTGTGGATCTATATTAAAAAAACTTTGTTAAAGTTTGTGAAAGTCTTTATTAAAATTTGTGCCCATTTCCATTCTATGGAGACCAGGCGCGAACGCAGACTTCACAATTTTATTATACCATCCCTATTTAAGTGAAAACATACTTATCAAAGTATTATGTACATCTATATCAAAAACACTTGTAAACGTTTTTTTTTTAATTTTTAAATTTTGTATTTCCATACTTTGTGGACCAGGCGTGTACGCAGACCCCAGAATTTTAATGAGTCATCATTATGCCAGATCAAACATACCCATTCCTGTGTCTCGATACATCTTCTATCATTATATATAATCAATTTTCTATAATAGTCAACCATATAGGAGCCTATTCGTGACCAGACACACACACAGACGTTCAGCTTTATATATATATATATATATATATAATAAATTCCACAGCCAAACAACGTCGCAGCTCACAAGAGCCATGACAGTCAAAGAACCGGAAGTCCAAGACTCGAGTTTCGCCCTCATTTGGGCTCATCAGTTAGACACATCCGAACTCAGGATTCGAAACCCGAGCCTCTTGCATGCAAGGCAAGCACTCTACCAACTGAGCAAACGCCCTGCACACAAGAATTCCATTAACCAACACAGATCAAGCAAACCGCGCCGAAATCCGACTATGAAATGAACCTACCTCGTATCAACAAGGGACGCGGTCATCCAACCAGCTAATAACCCCAAGCCGACGTCTCACAAGTAGGAGTTTCAACTCGAAAGGACGATGCCATCCAGCAATACTAACCAAGCGAGCAACTTATGATAGGATTTATGATCCCTTGTTTTATATATATATATATATATATATATATATGTGTGTGTGTATATATATATATATATATATATATATATATATATATATATATATATATATATATAAAACAAGGGAGTGGAAAATGAATTCAAAAACATTATATATTGGAAAATATAGAATGAGTCATTTATTTAATAAGGATATACATATATTTAGCTGGGGGATAAAGAGGAAACAGGGACAGTTTAGTAAACTACTCTGTTCTCATGAGACAATTCTTCCAGGCATTAGTTCCTCTTTTGTATGGGGGTAGTAAAATATATGTTCTGTTGTGATGAGATAAAGCTTGTGTAAAGAGTCCCCTTTATTCCACTAATAATTGTATGTATATCCTTATTAAATAAATGACTCATCCTATATTTTCCAATATATAGTGTTTGTGAATTCATTTTCCACCCCTATTGTCTCCTATATATATATATATATATATATATATATATATATATATATATATATATATATATATATATATATATGAGCAGCAATAAATTTTATATAAATTGTTCAAAACCAATTAGATCAATCTATCCCTAAAGATAGATTCCAGAAGGATTTTAAAGTACTTAGACTTACAACAAATATGAGTTGATATTGCTAATGAGCAGTCGATTGTGACAATTTCCTGTTGACAAACGCTATCCTCCACCACCCAAAGAAAATGTTAATGCCTGGAAGAAATGATCTCATCACAACAGAACAGATATTTTACTACCCCCACACAAAGGAGGAGATAATGCCTGGAATGATGATTGCATGAGAACAGAGTAGTTTACTAAACTATCCCTGCTTCCAGAATTGAACATTGAAAGATGGTACAATTAAGAGAAGTAAAATCGTGGTTCCAGCTTCAGGCAGACGAATACCAAATTTCCATTCCGTAATAGATGGGTAGCAAGCAAGTTCACTCTGATTACTGGGGCTATCGCAGCAGTTTCGTGTGGCTAGATAAACACTGAATTTTCCAATGGTTGTTTTAGTTTTGCGAGAAATCAACGGTAACCAGCTACTGCAATAATGCAAAATGATTTGCAATGGTTATCAAAGGAAGTAGATAGAGAGTTAGAAATCTCCAGGGCGCACTACCGGTTATTATCAGTGAGTAATGATTGAAGATGATTTGTATGAAAACGCATAGTTAATAATAATAATAATAATAATAATAATAATAATGATGATGATGATGATGATGATGACGATGGTGATGATAGACATGATCAAGTGGGGAATGCAGTACACTGAGAATTATGCAAACAACTGTATCATGAACATTCCGACAAATGTTACAAACACAAACCGGCAGTACTTAAAAATGAAAGTCACAAAATCCCATGGACCTGGATATACAAACGGATAAAGCCATCCAAGCCAGAAGACCGGATGTCATAATGCTTAACAAGAGGGAGAAGTCCTGCCAAATTGTAGATCTTGCCGTTTCAGCAGACTGCATGGTGGAGATCAAGGAGAGAGAGAGAGAGAGAGAGAAGTGAAGCAAACACACAGAACTGCTCAGAGTGAACAAAGGAATATGGAAAATTAAGAAAGTCAAGATAACACCACTAATAGTAGGAGCACTAGGAGCAATACTAAAGAACTTTGAAAAAAGAGTGGGAGAGATTGGAATCAGAGGGATGACTGAGAAGATATACAGTCAATAACAATAATGAAAACAGCTAAAATATTAAGGAAAACCCCTTGAATGTAGAACTAACACACATGATCTAATTCACAAGCCAGACATATAGAAACTGCTATGGATGTAGAACGTAAAGAATGGCATCATCAAAACTGAAACTGTAAAATTGTAAATTATCTCCCTCCCTGGGCTCCTGGTCACCTAGGCCCCTGTCCCCTTTTTTTTTTGTGTGTGTGTGTGTGTGTGTTTCACCATAAACTGGCGCTACACCAAATAAATGACGGTCAAAAAGGATGAAAAGCACTAGTCACACTTCCACTGGATGAGTGCAAAGAGGACTGTGACCTTGGGAAGGCTTATTGCCATCCAAATTCCAGCGAAGACCATTGATCCCTGCCAACGAAAATCAATGGTAAGAGGCTGTTGCGATAATGTAAATTCGTCTGCAAAGGTTTTTTTTCACTTACCTGCACCCTCTCTCCCACAAAAGAGACGCTGCGAGCCGTCTTTGTTTTATCGTTATTTCTATGGTAAGTGCTCGTCTGAGCTCTAATCTCTGCCCCCCTTCGCCAATCTTTCATGAAGAACACCCGTCTAGCTGAAATCACTGTCAATAATTTCCCCCATTCTTTATCTGTGCCTAAATCAAAACGTAGATTCCATGAACAAAGCTTCTTTCTTAGAAGTGCACGCCTGTGGAACACTCTTCCGTTTGCCTGTTTTCCACCTGACTACAACTTGGATGTCTTCAAGTCCAAAATAAACAAACTCCTGATAAACCGCCCCCTTAAGTAAGACACTTTATCAAATCTCCAATACTAACGATTACCATGATATTATCCCATTGGTTACTGTACACGTAATAACCCTTATCCCCGAGTGGCTTCCGGGCCTTGATAAGTGGTGACTTCCATGTAAAAAAAAAAAAAATGAAAAAAAAAGTTATCAAAAGAGGTAGAGAGTACTGGAAATCTGGGAGACTTGTTGTCACTGAGACTCCAGAGAACACCACTAGTTGTTCTCAAAGAAAAATCTTTGATGATTGCCTTTGTGACTACCCCTAGTAAGTAAATGATGATAATGAAAAGAAAGATTGATCAAAGAATAATTTACAAAACTGATCAAAATAATAGGTTACAAAAGCACACTAACATTGCTACAGCAAGAATACTCGAATAGAGAAATGCAATTGTTACTGACAGCTGCACAAAACAATTCAATAAGAATGTACTACATAAAAGTCATGATCCAAGAAAACAGCAAATGTAAACTCTGCAGACAAAGAGACAAAACAATAAATTACATCATAAATGAATACAGCTAACTAGGTCAAAAGGAATATAAAAACAGGCATGACTGGGCTAGGAAATTGGGCAACTTGCAACACTTGCTACTGTGAAATCGGCCACATTTTGGATATGCAGATAAATAGTACAGGAACACACTACAGCTAGTATTGGATAATGATAAGCACAAAATCTTCTGGGACATGGAGATACAAGCAGTTGAACTCATCCAAGCAAGGAGGCCGGATATGATGATGATCAAAAAAAAGAAAAAAATGGCAAATAGTAGATTTCGCCATTCCAGCTGTTCACAAGGCGAAGAATATGGAGACAGAAAAACTAAGTACACTAAACTTGCTAGAAAGCCAAATGATATATGGAATATGAAGAAAACCACTGTAATAGTAATAATGGTAGAAGCACTAGGAACAGTCTGAACGCATCTGGAAAAGGGGCTGAGAGAAATTGAAATTGAAGGAAGGATTGACAGAAAAAAATGTCACTGATGCAAGTTTAAATATTCAGGAGAAATCCTTAACTGCTGAAACCAACCCACATAATTTGATGATGCTGTCCGATCACAGGTAAACAGCAATAGAATAATGTTTCCTAAACACAACTAGAAATATGAAAGGAACTTTACACAAACCAAGGGAACTGAAATTACCAGAATAAATAAAAAAAAAAATCAAATGCTACGAAAT
>NC_136501.1:45520607-45533107 GCF_053919585.1 Euprymna scolopes
ATTCCGAAGAGTCTGGGTGTTCTATAGTAAATTTTAAGTTTGGGTCGGCGTTATTGAATTTGTGGAAAATGTTAATAGCTTCTTCGCGGGAGTATGTGATAATTAAACTTAAAATTTACTATAGAACACCCAGACTCTTCGGAATCTCTTTCTCTACTTGATTTTAAAATACAAATAAAAAAAAATGGTGCCATATGCACTGAATTCTACAGAAAACCCACCAGCAAACGCCTCTTCGTACATTTCAAATCTGCGCTACCTCTCAAGGACAAACTAAACTACGCACATGCCGAAATCTCACGCATACAAGACAAATGCACTAACATCTCCGACAAACATACACACACTAACAATTTCCTACAGACCCTTTCACTAAACGGCTACCCTAATACGATCCTATCCTCACTTAAAAAGAAAAAACGCAACACCCGACCCTTCTCTAACAATTGTTTTCTAAAACTACCCTTCCTCAGTGACAAAATCTCATCTTCAATCCGAAAAGCCATCCACAGCGAGGGACTCAACATTCAACTCATCCACACTGGATCTACTTTAAGACAACAGCTCAACCGAAAACATCCATCGCATACACCTTCCCCTTGTTCACTCTCTAATTGCCCAATATCACACACAGGTTTATGCTTTAAGAACCACGTTGTTTACGACCTACAATGCGCTAAATGCAGTGCATCTTACATCGGAAGCACTACCAGATTGCTTCATCACCGCATTAAAGAGCACTTAAACACTACTGCTTCGTCGTTCTATAAACATATTCGCACTTGCATTAATTCAGAACCAGATTTTCACATCAACATTCTTGCTTCTTCAAGAAACGTAGGTCAACTTCGTATCCTCGAATCTTTAATTATTTCAAAAAATACTCCCACACTAAACAATAGACTGGAATTGAGCTCCGCTTTTATAATATAAGTTTAAAACATAAGAAAAACAATAATTAAAAAAAAACAAAAAAAAAACCTTGCTTGAATAGTCATCTCCCTTGATTCACAAACGCAACAAGTATTTCAAACATCAACTGATTTATTTTAACGTTCTCCTAACGTCATTTTTTGTTCTATATTTCGCGGTATCACGTGGCAAACTCTGCGGCTACTTTTCCAATTTTGAACACTCTTCCGCTGTCTTCTCTTGAAAATGGACTAATAAGTCTGAAATATATTGAGATTTATATCACCATTGAATACAACAGAAAAAAAAAATTACTGTTGTTTAGAGTTAAAATTTGTGTGAAAAAGAAAAAACAAACAACAAAAAAAAAAGAACTGTATTTCTTTTGTTTGCATTTAATTTTACTCTATATATAAAAAAAATCTCGCATTGTTCTTGGCTTTTAATTTTACCTTATAATTTTCTTCAACAATGCTTCAAGCAAACTACAACCTACTTATATATATATATATATATATATATATATATATATATATATATATATATATATATATATATATATATATATAGGAGTATAGATAATAATATTTCTATTAGAAAGTCTTCCGGGTTTGTATAATGTTTATTTCTTTTTTCTTTTTTTTTTTCTCAGTGTGTGTGTCTGTGTGTTTGGCTAAAAGTTAAAAACTTTATAAGACAGTTACAAACTTAACACGATCTGATTCAGTATCACCCCAACCTGGTTATGGTAAATCAAAAAAATACTGTAGTGTTCATTCGCTGAGGGGATCATCAAGGGCCAAACTAATGCCGCATGGGGTGGGGTTTAAGACTTATTTTTTTTTCATGCTTTTTCATTTCAAAAACAACACTGAAATTAGGTCAAATAATCAGTCAGATTTGTTTTTCCTTCTTGTTTCTATTTCTTTTTCTGTTTGTTTGAACCAGGAATCAATTGCTAGAGAGAGAGAGAGAGAGAGAGAGAAAGAGAGAGAGAGAAAGAGAGAGAGAGAGAGAGAGAGAGAGAGAGGGGGGGATTGGTAGGTCAAGATAGAGAAGTTTTAAAAGAAAGATATTAAACATACTTTTTTAAGTTCATAAAATTTTGAGATAGAATTAATAATTTGGATTATTTGGATTTTTCGAAATATTGTTCCTATCTTGAGTATTATTCTCACAACGTTTCAGCCGATGTAAAATCCGATCTTCTTCTGGGGTATATCGTCTCTCTCATTCTCTTAAGATTTATACCCATTCATGACAAGGCCATGCTATTACCGTGAATTAAATAAAGTGTTGCATTCAAAATTCTGCACAGATTCCCGAGTTTGGCAATATACGCCTGAAGACAGGTGGACATTACCTCAGCTAAAACGTTGTGCAAATAACATTGAACAGGAAAACAGTAGTTCAAATGATGTAAAGAATGCATTCCTTTTTAACTTTTTTTTTTTCATTGGATCAGTTGTAATACGAGCAACTGACCCAATGAAAAAAAAAATCTTAAGAAATACTTGAAAACAATCTCTGGAAAACAAAGCTGACACGAAATACAAATAGCAGCCGTAAGGGGAACAACGTATATTCCTAAAAGAGGCCTTAGATATAAATTCAAATCTTAATGAAATCAAGTGTTAGCCCACGACGGATTAACCCCTTAATCTCTTAAAATTAAACAAAGTAAAATAATTAAAAAAAAGGAAGAAAATATGACGCTCCTTTATTATATAACTATCTGGTTGCCCAGCGTTGCCCGGTCATAAAATACACATAAATAGCCTATTTTAATTTATGCAGATTTCAGAAATACCGTAGTTATTAAATTCCTTTAAAAAAAATGAAGTAAAAAAGAACGAAAAGAAACTAAGACATGTGCATACGAGTATTATGTTTTTTTTTAAACAATTCACTTCTTGTAATTAAAAAAAAAATAATACTCGAGATGAGATCCAAACAAAACACCTAAAGACAGTGAGTCAAGTATGATAACCATTAGATCAGCTCTTTAAAAAGTGTTTTCAAACTTACTTATTCTTAACATTAAGAAGCTGTCATGTTTCATGACCGTGCATGTGCAGTCATGAAATGGTTGTCAAACGAATAAAAATTTGATGACTACACCCCCTCTTTTTTTTTACCTCTTAGCTGCCCTGTTTTCTGGATCAGAACCGATTAAAAAGTTTTCAACGTGTCTGAATACTATATATACCCAATTTCAAGTCTGTAGATAAAAAATTTGTTGAGTATATAGGTTGAGAAGTGGCCTCACACATACACACACACACACACACACACACACACACGTGCACACTTTTATAGATATAGAGACTAGAAAAATACCCATCTTAGGACAGGTAAAACTAATTGACTGGACAAAACTGTCTTGCACGACTTTTATGACACGTTACAAAGATTAAAATTAAGATGGCATGATACTAGACCTTATGTCTAGAATTTTTATTCCAATTTTGATCAAAATCTATTACATGATTTGGATTATAGAAAATTCCTAAAACCCAAGGCTTAAACTCATAAGGAAATTGAAATCCAGAGAATCTTGCTTAATTGGTGTCTAAAGACTAAGGATCAAATTCAATGCAAATCTGAAATATTTGAATTTTCAAGTGGGAGGCAGCGTTCAAATTATGCCACCTAAAAATTATGTTTAAAATACTTCAAATAAAGTAAAATTTGGGAAATATTTATTAATTGATGTCTACTATCTATTGTAAAATTTTCTCAAATATCAAAGATGTCTGAATTTCCACAGAGGGCTTCCACTTCTTTCTTAACCACTTTGCATGAACATAAATAAAGTAAATATAGCCTCCAAATACTCACCTTTACGTCTATCAGTTGTGTTTCAAAATTCATAATGATCAGTTAATTAGTTTAGGAGTACATCAGGTAAATCGAAATATATAAACACGTATGCGCATACCAAACTTTATGTAAATAAAAACAGATCATTTGATTCGTTGCTTAGTAAATTAGATGTGATAACGTAATGTTCTTTTTTTTGTTCTCTTCAATTTTAGCACTCGTGTTGAGAGTGGCTTGAAATGATTTCCACGAGCGTAATAAGGTGAAGCTGGGTCTGTGAAATTGGTAGCTGCCACAAACGAGATGGCAACTGCTATTGCAGACTACATCAACTCCATGCTACTCTGTTGTTGGCGCAGACAGGTATGCTTGACGCATGTGCACTTCTGTGACAATTCACCAGGGAGACATATATATATATATATATATATATATATATATATATATATATATATATATATATATATATATATATACCATCTAATATTAGAATATATATACACCTTTTAATAGTAGAATATATATATATATATTTAATAATAGAATATAGTAGAATATATATATATATTTTAATAGTAGAATATATATATATATATATATATATATATATATATATATATATATATATATATATATATATATACATTTGAAATTGGTATATTTAGGCAGCATTTTTCATTCAAATGAACATTATTAAATGGAACGGAGTGCTTTATGATTCTTCTTTTTTTAATTTTCGATTTTCCAATTTTAGATTTTTGATTTGTTTTATATCAAAATCGAAAATATTAATAATTAATATCTTCAATTTATATATATATATATATATATATATATATATATATATATATATATATATATATATATATAAATTTACGGAAAATCGCAAAATATATATTTTTTAAATGAATTCAATTATTTATTCGAAAGTGCATTTTTACCTAAATGCAAGTTGGGGATAATTTTCCCTTTGATCAATTTGGTACCCCCTAAATAGAGAGTGGCATATATATTATTTTAAGTTATAATTATCTACTGACACGATGAGTCATATACGACAAAACACGTGTCAGTGTATAATTATATTTTAAAAATAATATATATATATATATATATACATATATATATATATATGACTACGTCATTTGATCACATAAATTAGTATACGAAAGTATAATTTTATGCGTAAACTTTAAGTATTTACTTCAACAGTGCTCAACATATAGGTAGAGCTAGGTATTAAGTTATAAAAATATATATGACAATTAAGCTACACAGAATATTCCGCGTTTCGTCCACGCTAGGATTCGTCAGGCTTTTGCGAAGACTTGTGGTTATCTCACGATTTTATATACGCGCATTCTGTGACCACCAATACATAAAATATACATATATATAAAGTTATAATATACATATATGGCAATTAAGCTACACAGAATATTCCGCATTTCCTGCACGCTAGGATTCATCTGGCTTATATATATATATATATATAGTCTTTGAAGTTTTTAACCTTTAAAACTATACAAAAAAATATTTTTTATCATTCGTTAGAAAACCATCTAGTCAGTAAGTTATTTAATCACCTGCAATCACTGCATCAACTCGCTCTCGAATTTACTATAGTACCAATAATTTATTTTTCAAGGGATCATCAGTTGTTTACCATGAAACACTGTTTCGGGGATTTAAAAACAAAACAGTATATTACATCATGGCTCCCCAGCAGTGTTGATCAAACACCACCGCCCTTAATCTTAGGAAGAAGACATGTTACAAACATTTGATCCAATTTCCTATTCTTAATTGCAGTTACTAACCTTTTCATACTATAAAAATGAATTTCTTACCTGTGTGATTTCAATTTCCACATTTAAAATGGATATATTTTTTAATTTATCAGCCTTGTATTTATAAGATTACGGATTAATCCATTTAACTACTTATCACCCCCACTATGATTAGTATTTAGTATATTTACATTTTTATTTATTTAAAATTAGATATATAAAGGTTAAAAATATTTTTACATATATACATTTTTTTTGTTTATTATTATAATTTTATTATATGTAATTATAAATACATTTTATACATTGCTAATATAGTTTTGGATTTCCTTTATTAATATAGTCCGGTTAATCTTAAACGATTCAAAAGCATCAGGATAACGAACAAATGCTTTATTTAACTGTTTAAATATTTTATTTTTATCCCCACGTTGTTTTATCATGTATATATATATATATATATATATATATATATATATATATATATATATATATATATATATATATATATAAACTAACATGATATTAAAAAATCACATTAAACTACACCTAGGTTTAAAATCACTAGATATCTATGCTTCCCACTAAAAAGCAAACACAAAAGAGGATTGAACCTAAGGTCTACTGGGCCTTTGTCCTGTAAGTGCCTACCCTTGGCTGATTAGTAGGGGTTCGGTGGAAACTAGGAAACTGATTGGCTAAGTAAAAACTCAATAGAATGTGCGTATATTAAAAACGCGAGATAACCACAACTCTTCGCATAAGCATGACGAATTCTAGCGTGGATGAAACGCGGAATATTCTGTGTAGCTTAATTGCCATATATATTTTTATAAATTATAACCTAGCTCTACCTATGTGTTGAGCACCGTTGAAGTAAATACTTAAAGTTTATACATAAAATGATACTTTCATATACTAATTTACATGATTAAATGAAGTAGTCATACTTAGCTCCTGAAACAGTTGAGCACTCTCAAAAGAATTTATTTCGCCACACCAAAAATTAGATATGGAAAGGGTGAATTTTGAAACATTACTAAAAATCATCCCACACCTAGCAAGCATAGCTATATTATTAAATTAATTAAAAAAAAAAAACAGATGAACTAATTTGCAGAATGTGATGACGAGCAAATTTCTTCTTTAAAAATGAAAACGTAAACAAAAAGGAATCTTATGGTTTTTAAACCCTAAAAATGCAAAAGCAGTAAACTTTTTGATAAACTTTGAAAATGACCTTTTAAACGTAATTAAAAAATTAGAATTCAACAATCAACATAACAATTTCAAACTACAAAAAAATCGTTAGAAACATAAACAACCCTAATAAAATCTTTGTAAAAGCAGATAAAACTAGAAATTTTTATAGATAAACAAGAATATGACAAAGTAATAGCAGAAAACAGTACAAAAAACTACTAAAAGTTGGATACAAACGAATGCGACTACATAGATATAATAAATATTGAAAGTAAACAAATCACCAGTAAATTAAAAATTAGCGATAAAGTTGGCAAATTGAAACCTAGAGAAGCATACATTTTGCTCAAAGACCACAAATGTTACTTCAATAATAACCCCAACACTCGCTTGATAAACCCAACTAAACCAGAAATAAGTAGAATTAGCAAAGCAATACTTTCTAGAGTAAACAAATAAATCAAACAAGACCAGTGGGCAAATAATGCCGAAGCAATCACTTGGTTTAAAAATATAGAAAGCAAAAATAATGTATGTTTATACAATTCAACATCATAGACTTCTAGCCCTCGATATCCACAGAACTTTTCAACATCGTCCTGGAGTTTGCCGAGGCATACACTGATATATCCTCGGGAGAAATCCACATTATTAAAAATGTAGAAAATTAGTTCTAGTAATTAACAATAACCAATGGATAAAATCTAAAATGACAAATTATTTTGATTTGGCGATAGGTACTCTGGATTCTGCAGAGGCATCAGATCTTGTGGGATTATTCATTCTATATACCCTCACAAGCATATTTGATACTACGCATATCAGCCTCATAGAGATGATGGATTAACTATAATAAAAGACCCCAACAAAGTTAAGGAGGATAACTTTAAGAAAATCATACACAAGGAAATGAAAAAAAATAGGCTTAAAAGTAGACGTACTAGCTAACATAAAAGTAACAAACTTTCTGGACGTCACGTTAAATTTAGATAAAAACACACATGAACCCTACTTAAAAGATAACGCTACTCCAATATACATAAACCCTAAGTCCAATCATCCACCACCAATTATAAAACAGATTCCTAACTCGATCGTAAGTAGACTCAGCAATAACTCAAGCTATGAACATGTATTTAACAGGTCAATCAATATCTACGAAACTGCCCTAAAAATAGTGGATACAAAAATATTGATATCAAATATAAGCAACAAAACACCAATAACTATAATAAAATTAAAAATAGAAGAAAAAGAAATATAAACTGGTATACGGCGCCATACAATTCAATGTTAAAAGCAAAACTTGGCAAGAAATTTCTAAATCTCATCGAAAAACACTTCCCCATGACCAATCCCTTACACAAAATGTTCAATAAAAATAACCTAAAGTTATCATACAGGTGTTGCGAAAATTTAGAGATGATAATTAAAGCACATAATAACAAAATATTAAATAAAAGCAATGACAGCAATAATAAAATAAACAATAAAAAAGTGGACATCATCACAAAAATGAAACTAACACAAAGGACACATATGTAACTAGTAGAAATAATAATAATAATAATAATAATAATAATAATAATAATAATAATAATAATAATAAGTAGAAATAATAATAATAAGTAGAAATAAAAATAAAATACTAATAATGAACAAGATAAATGCAGTTGTAGATCCCGCACACTTTGCCCACTTCAAAATAACTGTCTAACCAAAAGTATAATTAACCAGGCCACAATATTTGCGAAAGAAACCCCGAATAACAAGAAACATTGCGTAGGTATGACATCCTTAGATTTTAAAACCCGATATTATGACCACAAAAGTACATTAAAAAAAAAAAAAAACACTGAATGAAAACAACACTAGCAAACCAATACTGGGAAATCAAAGAAAGTGGACGTTCGCGGGTAGTCGAATGGGAAATAGTAAGACAAGAAATACATGTAGAAGCCTAGACGATCCATGTAGCTTATGGTTTCATGAAAAATTTACTACCCTATACTTTAAAGAACCCCAACATCTATTAAACTGTAGAGGAGAAGTAGCGAACAACTGTGTAGTTTAACCTCAAATTATATATATATATATATATATATATATATATATATATATATATATATATATATATATATATATATATATATATAATACGGATATTCCAATACAGTGTTTTATCTTTTCTATCCTCGGTCAGAGAAGGAAAAATCAATCAGGCTAAGATTACAGTGTAGAATCTGTTCTGATTCTACATTTAAGCTAATTTGTTCTTAGTCAATGTAGGAGAAGCCTTTATATACTAAGGCAATTTTTATTTTGCCTACTGCGAAGTGTCCCTTTTTGTGGAACTGGTCCCTCACGACACATTAAAAACGACCTTGTGTCACATTTTGCTTTCGTGAGGAAGCAAATAAATCTATCTTTTTGGGAAAATGGATTTTATTCACATTAAAAATGACTTTGTGTCTAACTTAGCTCTGATTTCTACCTATCCTTCGACCTCTCATTTCTCGTCTTCAACTCCCCCCTATCTCTCTCTCACTCTCTCTCTCTCTCTGTTTTTTTTTCTCTTTCTATTCCTGTCTGTTTGTTTCTCTCTCTTTATCTCTCTCACTCTCTCACTTTCTTTCTTTCTTTCTTTCTTCATCTTATAAAAATAAATAGGGACTATTGTGAGGAAAAAAGAACTGTAAGGAAGGGGAGAAAATGGATCATTTCCCCACCACATAGTGAAATCGATTTTGATGGAAAACACACCAAAAAATTGAATAAGTTTATTTTTTAAAAATTACTATAATCTGAAAATGAGGCGTATTAATCGATATTGATACTAAGATTTAACAAAAAAAACAAAAAACAAAAAAAAAAACATTTCGTTTAAAAGGAAGGCGGCAATGCGTCATATATGTCGGCCGGTCTTTCCAATAAAACAGGAAAGGTAACGCTTAAATCACCTTCGAATTAAATCAATATTTATTCAATAAACAGGTGTTTGCTTTTGATTTTCTCCATTCAAACTTATTACGATCATTTTTTTTTTTATATTCTTTGCTCGATTTAATAGACTTGCTTTTCCACTTGATTTTTTTTTATTAGTTTGTGTTAAGAAAAACTTTCTGCTTATGTCCTTCGGCACGTGTTGCTAACGAACACTCCAAATCGACTTCGAAATATAGTGGAAAGCGCTTTCTTTATCCCTTCAGCCTCTTTCTCACTAAGCAAATATTGCTAGTTTTTCTCGACTACTAGCAGTTCAGCCCGGCTTTGCTCAGGCCCTATGTTCTGTTTATAACGTTATGTGCATATAATAAAAAGTGTGCATATGTACAATAGTGCCTTTCTATATAATAGCCTTTTTTAACTACTATAGAAAAAAGTTGGGAAGAACCGCAAGTGTCAAAATTTTTTTAACTTTGACCCCAATTTTTACCCCTTAACATTTATTGTTTTGGCCTCAAATCAAGTTAAAATGTTTGACCCATGGCCAAGTAAACTACACCTACAATTCCAAGTGTTTAGACCCAAAATTGGCGGAGGATTTTGGTAGAATCTGCAAACCATGACCTATTGGCAGCGAAACATTCGCCTAAAAACTGATTAAAAAGCTTGCAGCATATCTAAATACCCATTATGTATAATTTCAAATGTTTAGACCAAAAATTGGTTCAATAGTTTGCTAGGGACCGTAAATGTAAAATCTTTTAAACTTTGACAGCCAAATTTTTGGCCAAAAACCCATTAAAAAGCTTGCCCTATGTCTGAGTACACTTTATGTAAAATTTCAAATATTTAGACCAAAAATTGGCTGAGTAATTTGGTAGAGACCGCATAGGTCAATTTTTTAAAACTTTGACCCCAATTTTGATCCCTAAGCATTTATTGTTTTGGGCTCAAATCAAATTATAAGGTTTGATCCATGTCCAAAGAACCTATATCTAAAATTTCAAGTGTCTAGACCCAAAATTGGCAGAGGAGTTTGGTAGAGTTCTCAAAGGTCAAATCGTTGGACTTTGACCCCTTGGCAGCCATATTTCTGGCCGAAAACCGATCAAAAAGATTTTCCCAAATCTCAATACCTCTTATGTCAAATTTCGAGTCTGCAGACCGAAAATGACAGAGTTATCGTCTGGGGAAATGTACAGAGACAGACACACACACAGATATTTTCACTTTCATAGATACTAGCATTTCAGCCCGCCGTTGCCTGGGTGTTTGGAGGTGTATGTTAAGCAAAAAAAAAAAAAAAAAGCGGTCAATTTTTTTAAATTTTGACCCCTACTATGACTCCTTTAAATTTATTATTTATGGGCTCAAATCAAGTTATTAAGTTAGATCCATGTCCAAGGATATCTAAAATTTCAAGTGTTTGGACCCCAAATTGTCTGAGGAGTTTGGTAGAGTTCTCAAAGGTTAAATCATTGAACTTTGACCCTTTAGCAGCCAAATTTCTGGCCGAAAACCGAGGATATAGATTTTCCCAAATCTCAGTACACTGTATATCAAATTTCGAGTCTGTAGACTAAAAATTTAGAGAGTTATTGCGTAGGGAAATGTACACAGACAGACTCACAGACAGACACACAGACAGACACACAGACACGTTCACTTTTATAGATATATAGATATAGTTACGTTCATGGTAGCTGCTCGACTGAGCAATTTATGGTTTCCCCATTGTAAAACATTCATAACAAAACTCGTCTAGCTATAACCACAGTAAATAACCTTTCTTTCTCTGTATACTCGAAGTTAAACGGAACATCTATGAGTAGAGTTATTTTCCAGGGACAGTTCGCCTCTGGAACACGGTACTACAAGGCTGCTTCCGAGCTGACTACGCCACGGCTGTTTTCAAGCCATAATATTTTGTTTTGATGCAGGTATCTTTGTAAACCTGAATGATCTATGATTGTTGCTAACAAGAGCAAGTACAGAAACGGGGACTTATATTGTGCACGCTCTGATATCAAACCATGAATTCCACAACACATTCAAGGTTTTGTAAAAACATTATTTTATATGAAGGGAATTAAACTTCCGAATTTTGGAGATAAGGTGTGAGTGTATTTAGATTTATCGGAAATCGTTCTCATCTTGAATGGTATCTGCATAAAGTTTCGATCGATGCAACCTACGACCTTCTTCAGGCGTCAAAGTCGCCATGTTTGGCAAAGAAGAAAAGAGGGTTAGCTCTACCTTCGGGGTTTCATAGGTAATTATTGAAGAGATCTAAGAATCAGAGTAGTGAAATCCATAAGTTTTTTTTATACTATTAGCATCAACTATAATTATTATAGTAATCGTGTGCTTTTTTTTGTTTTGTTTTTTTTTACATGGAAGTCACCGTTTATCAAGACCCAAAGGCCGCTCGAGGATAAGGTTTAATGGATGTAAGTTAGTAGTGAAATAATCCTCAATGATGTAAGTTTGGGTGGAATTTGTTTATTTATGAGGACGACCTAACAGGAATTTGTTTACATTAGATTTGAAGGCTACCATGTTGTATTCAGCCGGAAAGCACACAGGCAGAACAGTGTTCCAAAGGCGGGAAGTTCTGGGAAAGAAACTATTCATGGAAACTGTGCCTACATTTAGACACAGATAGAGAGTGGGGAAAATAATATATAGTGGTTTTAGCTAGTCGAGTGCTTTTTGTGAAAGTTTGACAAGCAGGGACCATAGATTAGAGTTCAGAAGAGCACTTACCATGCAAATAGCGATAGAGCAGAGACAGGCTGGCGACGTCTCTTTTGTGGGAAAGAAGTC
>NC_136501.1:45535607-45558107 GCF_053919585.1 Euprymna scolopes
TGAAAAATAAGAACTTCCTGGAGGATTGCAATCAGTCACAGAATCAAAATAAAATTCTGCATATTTTCCGATGCCATAAACGATTCTTTTAATTGTTTTTTTTCGTGAGGATCTATTGCAGTAAGATTACAAATGCGAAAAAATTTGAAAATTGAAAACAAAAACAAGTGAAGCATGCATGGTCCCACGTGCATGCACAGTAAACGAAGCATAAAAAAAAATGGCTAAGTTCAGCATTTGCGCCCACCCCCATTTAGCCTCAAAAGTCCCCAGCGGACGTTAAATCCGGTTGAAAATGAACAAATGGTGCAGTTTTACGCCTTAACATATTTAAATTTGAGTTCTGTACCATGCAAAAAAAGAAATGACTAAGTCCAGTATTTGCCTTACCCAATTTAGCCCCAAAAGTCCTCAAGGCCTTAACATATTTATATTTGAGTTCAGCACCATGCAAAACTGCTAAATGGACATACACAGAACATTTTGGACAAATATGGTAACATTGTCCATTTGAAAAGAACATGATATATATACACGAAAGTGTCAATTTTAGCCACTATAACCCGAAAGGCACCCTGGGGGGGGGGACCGAAATTTTCCTGGAAAAATTCCAACGTGTAGTTATTGAGAAAAGTGCGGACAAACGAACTGACGAACAGATAAATAGACAGGGGTAAATTTATAGGTCCACCCTTCTTTTGTCGCCAAAAAACAAAAAAAAAAAAAAACAAGCAAATTTTATAGCTAAATGTTTAGATATTTACAAAGAGTCAGAATCGAATTGGTAATTGTATTACACCGCAGAATCTAGAACAAAATCGGTAATTGTATTAGAATAGAATAAAAAAAAAAAATTGGAATCGTCCCATCACTTATATATATATATATATATATATAAATATATATATATATATATATATATATATATACATACATATATATATGTATATATATATATATGTATGTATATATATATATATATATATATATACCGGGCAACCTGTTAGTATATATATATATATATATATATATATATATATATATATATATATACTAGCAGGCCACCCAGCATTTCCCGGTCGTAAAATACACTTAAATACGATAGTTTGATTAATGCAGATCTCGTATTTGCTATTATATTATATTGGACCCAATATATAGTAATAGTTTAAAAAGTAAAAAATAACTCCTGCACGACCACCGAGAATCAAAACCAAGACGTTTAGCTTATGATTTACTTTTGTCTTTGACGTTAATGCCTGAGCTATGAAGACATGTTTATTGCAAGGCTAAAAATTAAAACAGGAACCAACAGCTAGTACATTACGCATGCATATTTATAATGCCGGCGTTCAACCTTCACTTGACAAATTCCATTTTTTTAATTTTCATACTTTTGCACGGATTTTCCCCGGCTAAAACCAAAATATAAAGTTTTGCATGGGTTCGAATACCCTATATATTAAGTTTCATGTCTGCAGACCAAAAACTGACAGAGAAGTTTAGTAGGCAAAATTTTTTAAATATTCATATGCATTTAATAGGCAAAAATTTTTTAAATATACATATGCATACATAAATATATATAGTTTTGTGTTTACTATAACCTTTTTATGCAAATATTATGCAAGTATAAATCATGAAGTATATCTACATTAATATACTTACACGTAATAGTTAACTAAAGATGATCATTCCATAATAAATCCCAGAAACTAATAGGGGATTAATTAAAATGAATATTTAAAAGACAATGGAAATAGCTAGATCTTTTGCAGATGAATGCAATTCCATGACTCATATATAAGAAAGTTGTTTTTTCTTTTGAGATAAATAAAAAAAAAGGATTGTTAATATGAATATTGATACACAAAAAAAAAACAAATTTATAGTATATATATATATATATATACATATATATACATATATATATATATATATATATATATATATATATATATATATATATATATATATATCGCATATTTCATTAAATAAAATAGACGTTTTTTGTCTATTAATTCTATTTTCGATCCTTTCCAACTTCTGATTAACAGTCTTCACTTCTGGCGGGAACTGGCTGATGTAATCACCATATTTATCATTAGTCCGAGTACTTTCCAATCTTTCAGTATTTATCGTCAGGGATAAATTATTCCAACTGGTTTTGAACAATTCAGGATGCTATTAATTTTAACCAATGGAAAAAAAAGAAATAATTAACCAATGAAGAAAAAAAAAAAAAAAACTTTAAAAATTGTTCAAAACTAGTTAGAATAATGTATCCCTGACGATGAATCCTGAAGGATTGGAAAGTACTCGGACTTATGATAAATATGGTGATTACATCAGCCAGTTCCAGCCAGATGTGAAGCCTGTTATTCGGAAGTTGGAACGAATCCAAAATAGAATTAATAAACAAAGAACGTCTATTTTTTTTAATGACATATACTATAGAGGAAAAAATGCTGCCTAAATACACACACACACACACACACACACACACACACACACACACACACACACACTCATATCTATAATATAAAGCTGAATGTGTGTGTGTGTGTGTGTGTGTGTGTGTATGTGTGTGTCACGAATAGGCTCCTATATGGTTGACTATTTTAAAAAAACTGATTACATATAATGATAGAAGATGTATCGAGACACAGGAATGGGTATGTTTGATCTGGCAGAACGATGGTTCATTAAAATTGTGGGGTCTGCGTTCGCGCCTGGTCCACAAAGTATGGAAACAAATTTAAAAATTAAAAAAAAACGTTTACAAGTATTTTTGATATAGATGTACATAAGAATACTTTCATAAGTATGTTTTAACTTAAATAGGGATGGTATAATAAAATTGTGGGGTCTGTGTTCGCGCCTGACCTCCATAGAATGGAAATAGGCACAAACTTTAATAAAGACTTTTCATATCTATCTGCATAAGTATACTTTGATAGTTATGTTTCCGTTTGAAGAAATATGGCATAATAAAATTATGGGGTACTTGTTCGCGCCTGACCTCCATAGAATGGAAATATGTCACAAAGTTTAACAAGGTTTTTTAATATAGATCCACAGAATATTGTGATAAGTGTTTCAGTGTGAACAGGTATGGTATAATAAATTATGGGATTTATCTATTTTATTTTTACTTTCATCACATTTTGCTTTGGTTTTGATACCTCCAAATTCGAAACCATCTCCTTACAACCCTTCTTTTTCATAACCTATCATACTTTCATAAATCAGAGTCCATTTTCTGCAGGCTGTTTTTTGAACCCAGTCAACGACGGGTACTTTTGCTGGTATATATATATATATATATATATATATATATATATATATATATATATATATATATATATATTAATGATGGGACGATTGCAATATTTTTCCCAATACTGATACAATTACTGATTCTGTTCTAAATTTATAATTCTGATACAATTAGTGATCCCGGTTCTTTTTATATTTCTGCATATGTAGTTATAAGGTTGTCGTTTTTTTTTTTTTTATTATTCTTGTTTTTTATTAATTTTTAGATTAGTGTCACATGCTTTGCAATACATACAAATATTTTCACAAAAATCTTACTAAAAAAGTGGGATTGAGGAAGGCGTACATCACAAGATAAAATCTTTCGAATTATTTTTTTGCTTTAATTTTTTCTTCATAATCGATTTGATAAACTCATTGTGAGATTTGCATCAATATTTTTTTTTACTTGCGCCATTTTTTCCTTTTTTCTGAACTCGCGTCTTTATACCTATATTATTTTTACCATTTTACCGTCTTACCATTTTACTATTTTACCGTGTCATTTTTACTCAAATTCGTTGTTATGATAGATTTTATTTTTAATTATCAATCCACAGCACAATTATGTGAAATTGCAAAAAAAAAAAAAAAAAAAAGAATCGGCCCAGCTATTTTGGAGTCCATAAGAAAAAGCCCTCACACACGTATACATACAGGCAAAGTGCCTTATATCTCTATCCCTACTATTATATAGAAGGAACTTTGTATGTGTTTGTGTGTGTGTGAGTTCCATGTAGACTTGAAAACGGCTGGGCCGATTTTTATGAAATTTCACACGAAGGTTCTTTATGTGCCTGGCAGTGTTCTTAGGTAGGTTTTGTATCTGAATCTCTTTGATAAGTATCAATAATCGATAATAAAAGAAGGAATATGCGATTTCAACCAAAGTTAACACTTTACATAGATTGATATCACAAGTGTATTTCAGAAGTTTTATTAGCATACAAGCTGAAAGACCCAACATACAGACTCAGCAGTAGATTCTTTGATAAAACAGGGGTGCGTTCGAAATGAATGCTTTTGTTTACAGCACAATTGAAGCATCATACTTGACTTTTTCATTTTAAACTTAAATTTAAGCTATTATCACCACACACACAGTAAGGGCAAACATATAAAATCAACAGTAGTTTATTTTATATGAGAGGGGCGCGTTCGAAAAGATTTATTTGCTTACAACACAACTGAACCATGATATTATATATTTGATGGTATATTGAACTTGACTTTTGCATTTTAAACTTTAATTCAAGTTATTATATATAAAAATAACTTTATAAAATCAACATTAGGTTCTCTACAGTGCAATATAGACTACAATGTATTGTAGACTAAGTCACTGCGGAAAACATGTGAAGCTTACTCCTGGTGAACCGCAATGGATCCCTAACTAGAGCAGGCAATCAAATCGATTTGATTGAAAAATGATCGCTTTCACCGATTTTGATGACAATATGGGAGTTTGAAACATTCGTTAATCATCATTCAATTCTGGGAAACGTTCGTTCTTCCTGATAGTAGTCTTGGAAGTTTTACAACTTTAATACTATATGAGAAAAAACAGATTTTTAATCTCAAGTCCTTTGTTAGAAAACTTATTTGCTTGTAGGTAAATTAATCTCTTGCACTCACTTCATTAGTTTGTTTCTAAGAGTTTACGCTCATAGTAATATTATCGTAAGGGTCATCAATTGTTTGCCACGCAAAACTGTTTTGAAGTTTAAAAACAAAACAATATCTTATTCATGGCTCCCCAGCATTGTCGAGCAAAAACTACCCCCCTTTTAAAATCAATAACAAAAAATGTTCCAGATAATGGGTATAGTTTTCGCTCCACTTTATCGTCGTTACTAAATCGTTTATACTAGTAAAATGTTTTCTGTACCTGCATTGTCCATCTTTGGTCAATAAGAAAATTTTGTAATTTACAAAACTACTGTATTTTTATAGAGTTTGGACTAATCCATTATATCATATTTCCTTTGATTATTCATATTTGTCTATATTGATATTATTATTTATCTCGTAATATAATGATATTATAAATAAAATAGGATTAATTATTCCCCTACGGAAAAAAACATTATAGTTTGATAAACACAGACACTACATATGTAATCATTATGACCAGACTACTAGCCACCATCTTACATAGGTTTTGCACATATTTGCAGTCGCATTGATCCGTTATAATAAAATCCTATAATAATTCTCAGGAGCGTTACAATCCAAACTACATCTTAATTAACAGTGGTGGCACATTTTTCTCTCTAATTATCTTCTCCTTACACTCTTCCAATTGTAACCGGGAATTTCTCTGGATTCGTCACATTTTTACTTCATCACTCTGTGTGTGTTTCTTACATAGATACATTCATATTAGTTTTTTTGTTTTTATTTTGTAATAATAATAGAAGTTCCCTAAGCAAAGTCTGGCTAATCCCATTGGCTATAAACTTGCATTTCTTGGAATAAGGGAATATTGGTATACTGTGCTTTTCGAATAGTTAAACACTAAATATGATAGTGTCGATCCAAAAGCAATACGACACTGAATATCAAAATATATTTTCTTCTTCTTCTTCTTCTTCTTCTTCTTCTTCTTCTTATTATTATTATTATTATTATTACTTGTTTTCTTCATCTTTTTCGCCATCTTCATTTTCTTTCACTGCTAGTACATAAACAAAGCCACTATTTTCTATGTGACTGGTACACCTGTTGCTTTCTCTTTCTTTTACTGTCATTTTTTTACTTTCCTCCTCTTCTTCTTTTTCCTTGTTCTGCTTCTTTTCCTATATAACATTTACAAACAATTTCTCACGGGATGTTTAAAAGACACGCTATTGATTTAATAAAGTGTTTTCACAAGTTTAACTTTCGATGCGACAGTTTAAATGCGTCAAAATTAATTTCGAACTTTCCAAAACATACATGGATAAAGTACGATATGCAAGGTTTCAGATTGGCACCATAGTTTGCAGAGGTTTTCACATCAATTTAATTAATATATTTGGCGATATTAAAAACATATTTTCCAAAAACAAATATAAATAATAGTTTTTTTAGAGAACATATACTTTTACAAATTGTGCATAAATATGTCAGGTCGCCTTCAGGTTCTTACCATTTTACACATGCGTACTTATGCAGACTATGGACCGTGCTGAAATACTAACGTTATTATTATTGGTCCAAGCATCTAACAATTAACTCAACAATACCTACTGTATAATTTTACTTAGATGTAAAATATGGCAAACTCCATATTCTGCATACTTTCAAAACATTTGTTGCAATATAAAGTCAACACCAATGCAGTGAACACTGTATCGATCATGGCCACTGTTTACAAACACTTGACAACAAGTGTTAAGGCAGCCAGTGTCCAAAAATAACCGTCTTCATACAGCAACAACTGGACAGTACCCGCAAGTGCTGCCAAGTGACGCGAACCACGTATAAAGATCACTTTCCCCAAGTTACCGCAGATAACAGTCATAACCGCGACTGGATGAGAGTGCTGGCCACTAGATGCGAGTGCTGGCCACTGGATGACAGTACCCTAAGTGGCGGGCACTGTCATCCAGTTGCAGTTATGACTGTTATCTGTGGTAACTGGGGATAGTGATCTTTAAAGGTAAAGACAAGTAACCGCCCTAAAACGACACAAATTTCCAGTAACCACCCGCACCAACAATAACAGCGAGTTGATTCCGCTAGCGGACACTAGATGAGAGTGCTGGCCACTGGATGACAGTACCCTAAGTGGCGGGCACTGTCATCCAGTTGCAGTTATGACTGTTATCTGTGGTAACTGGGGATAGTGATTTTTAAAAGTAAAGACAAGTAACCGCCCTAAAACGACACAAATTTCCAGTAACCACCCGCACCAACAATAACAGCGAGTTGATTCCGCTAGCGGACACTAGATGAGAGTGCTGGCCACTGGATGACAGTACCCTAAGTGGCGGGCACTGTCATCCAGTTGCAGTTATGACTGTTATCTGTGGTAACTGGGGATAGTGATTTTTAAAAGTAAAGACAAGTAACCGCCCTAAAACGACACAAATTTCCAGTAACCACCCGCACCAACAATAACAGCGAGTTGATTCCGCTAGCGGACACTAGATGAGAGTGCTGGCCACTGGATGACAGTACCCTAAGTGGCGGGCACTGTCATCCAGTTGCAGTTATGACTGTTATCTGTGGTAACTGGGGATAGTGATTTTTAAAAGTAAAGACAAGTAACCGCCCTAAAACGACACAAATTTCCAGTAACCACCCGCACCAACAATAACAGCGAGTTGATTCCGCTAGCGGACACTAGATGAGAGTGCTGGCCACTGGATGACAGTACCCTAAGTGGCGGGCACTGTCATCCAGTTGCAGTTATGACTGTTATCTGTGGTAACTGGGGATAGTGATTTTTAAAAGTAAAGACAAGTAACCGCCCTAAAACGACACAAATTTCCAGTAACCACCCGCACCAACAATAACAGCGAGTTGATTCCGCTAGCGGACACTAGATGAGAGTGCTGGCCACTGGATGACAGTACCCTAAGTGGCGGGCACTGTCATCCAGTTGCAGTTATGACTGTTATCTGTGGTAACTGGGGATGGTGATTTTTAAAAGTAAAGACAAGTAACCGCCCTAAAACGACACAAATTTCCAGTAACCACCCGCACCAACAATAACAGCGAGTTGATTCCGCTAGCGGACACTGCCAGACAATGCAAGACAGTGGAAGCCAGATGCTTTCGTTTTGGCCACTACCACCAGTAGCCACAATTTTCTTGAGCCAAGAATAGCTGCCACGAGCAACCGCTGCCATTTATCTGTCTTCTGTGTTAATAGGTTTTAGCCGTTTATCCATAGTTAGTAATATGTATAATTCAAATAAGATAATACACCATATAATAAAAAATAATATCGTTTTTGGTAGGAGGGGTTCACCATAGCTGTTCTGGCTTTGTGTCATATTTCCACTGGGTAGCACTGGGACATGGGTCATGCTAGTTTTATAATATTTTTATATTTATTATAGTTTCCTAAATATATACATATTGTTGGTCCCCCTCCCCCAAAAAAGGGGGTGGTTAACCTGTAAATTCATCCTTGTCCGTTCGTCCGTTCGTTGGTCTGCACTTTTCTCACTAACTGCACCTTGGAATTTTTTTAAATTTTGCACAAACATTAAACATGATATGAGTTAAAATGTAACAGAACAGATTTTCCAGGAAAACTCCGGTTGATTCCCTAGGGGTGCCTTTTGTGTTAACATGGCTAAAATTGACACTTTTGTGCTTATTAAAAAATTTGATGCCTTGGATTTTTATAAAACTTTCTGAAAAGTTGTAACTAACTGATTTCTATATAATTTTGTTTGTCTATACTTTGCGATAACTCTTGGGTGTACCCCAGACGCTCTTTTAGGGCTAATAAAAGCACTCCATTTTGGGGACTATTTTACCATATTTGTCCAAAATTTTCTATGTATGTCTATTTATTAGCAGTTTTGCATGGTGCTGAACCCAAATTTACATATGTTAAGACCTTGGAAACTTTTGGAACTAAATGGAGGGAGTGGGACAAATGATGGACTTAGACATTTCTTTTGTTTTTGCATGGTGCAGAACTCAAATTTACATATGTTAAATTGTAAAACTGCACCGTTTGTTCATTTACATTTTGACATTCGCTGGAGACTTTTGGGACTAAATGGGGGGGGGCGCAAATGCTGAACTTGGTCATTCTTTTATGCCTCATTCATGTTTCATTTGTTTCATTTTAATTCAATCGAAGATCTCAGAAATTAAAGGGCTAACACTTGGTCTCTTTTTATGAGATACTTAGATATTTGAATATTCCATTAAAGTTACTTCTCAAACAAGTAAAGAAGTTAAGAACATAATTTTCTTCTCTCCAATTAACAATTTAAATATGTTATAATATACCTTTCTTATGGTCTTTTGGGCTTTCTGGATTTCAGGCAATAATTCATCTCGTCTGGTGTAGTATCCAGCTTAGTGCTATTATTTGAGGTAACATAATTTGTCAAACGTGCATGATTCTTTGTAAAAGGCAGTGTTTTTATATATACAAGGACTCAAGTTTACCCAGCTGGGCAAATTTGAGTCCTTGTACCGGAAAAATATCCAGTGCATCAAATGTTGTTTAGTAAATCGTTATTTTTTTTAATCTTTTTTTTTTTTTCATTTCCATACACCAAACATGAATATAAATATCATTAAAACATCCGCTGGGTCATAAGCTTTATTTCGGTACCTAACTTGCCTGGGTGGGTTGCCTGTAGGCTGAGATAAACCACGTCACACACACAGAGTAAATCTAACTTACTAAGGGAGATAATAACTTCCAGTGAATACTGAAAAAATATCCAGTAAATAAAATGTTGTTTAGTGAATCGTTATTTTTTCTTTGCATGTTTTGCATCTATTTTGCATTTCCATACACTAAACATGGATATAAATATCACTAAAACATCTGCTGTGTCATAAGCTTCATTTCGGTACCTAACTTGCCTGGATGGGTTGCCTGTAGGCTGAGATAAACCACGCCACACACACACAGAGTAAATCTAACTTACTAAGGGAGATAATAACTTCCGGTGAATACCGGAAAATATCCAGTAAATAAAACGTTGTTTAGTAAATCGTTATTTTTTTTTTGCATTTTTGCATTTTTTTTTTTTTTTTACATTTTCATACACCAAACATGGATATAAATATCACTAAAACATCTGTTGGGTCATAAGTTTCATTTCGGTACCTAACTTGCCTGGGTGGGTTGCCTGTAGGCTGAGATAAACCGCGTCACACGAACACAGACAGTAGGAAAATTTATAATAAGATATATGTATACATATTAGGGATTGAACGATTCCAATATCTTTTCCGATATTGATACAATTACCGATTCTGTATAAAATTCCTGATTCCTATACAATTACCAATTTCGATTCCGATTTTTTCTAAATCTCTACACATTTTACTATAAAATTGTTATTTTTCACGATTAATGTAAAAACATGTTAAATGTGCAGATACACTTGTGAGAGATGATCTATTGATTTTACTTTTACTAAAAGGTTAAAATCAACAGATATTCACTATTTTAGTTTTACTATCAGCGGTAGAATATTTTTATTTAAAGAAAATCAAATAAAAAAGCCAATAAAAAGAATAGTTGTTGGCATCGGAAAATAAGCACAAATTTTTCCGATTCCAATACCCCCAAAAGTTCCGATATTTTGATTCCCGATTCCGATTAATTGATCTAACATTGATATATATATATATATATATATATATATATATATATATATTTACCAGTGGTGAAAAAACCGGACTAGAGTGCTCAATGTGTAGCCAGAGCAGTATATAGGAAATTTATTACTGTGAGTCCAGAATGAGTTTACATATTGTTTCAGCTAGAGGAAGATCCTCAAAGAGAGGAAATATCCAACTAGCATCGTCAGAATTCATATGAATTCTGACGATGCTAGTTGGATATTTCCTCTCTTGTAGTATCTTCCTCTAGCTGAAACAATATGTAAACTCATTCTGGACTCACAGTAATAAATTTCCTATATATATATATATATATATATATATATATATATATATATATATATATATATATATATATATATATATGTGTGTGTGTGTGTGTGTGTGTGTGTGTGTGTGTGTATGTGTGTGTGTAAACATATATGTGCATATATATATATATATATATATATAGCGAGAGAGAGAGAGAGAGAGAGAGTGAGTGAGAGACAAAGAGTGAGAGAGACAGTAAAGTATGCAAATATTTATGGTACTTAAGCTACACATGCATATATCTATGTATATATGTACTTACATGTGTGCTTATGTGTCAGCCTTTTTATATTTCTTTTTCTATATATATTAGGTTATTTTTTTCTGCTTTGGAGTCACCACTTATCAGAGCCTGAAGGCTACTTAAAATGCATGACTGTAAGGTGGTAGTTTAGTAATCGTTAATGGTGTAAATTGGGTTGAATTTGATTATTTTTATTGAAACGGGTCAATAAGAACTTGTTTACGTTGGATTCGAAAGCTAACATGTTGTATTTAACCGAGAAGCAGACCAGCGTAAAAGTGTTCCACAGACGGACAGTTCTGGGAAATAAATTTTGTTCATAGAATCTGCATTTAGATTCAGGCACAATTGGAGTGTGGGGGAAATGACGTACAGTGGTTTTAGCTAGCGAGTGTTTTTTTTTTGTGTGTGAATGTATGGCAAGGGGGGGGGGCGGCATAGTTTAGAGTTCATTCAAGCACCTGCCATAAAGTAGCGATAACGGACGTTTTTGACATGTTTAATTCTCATCATTATGATGAAAAGCACATATCCAACGGACAACATTCTATTCGTAGCATTTTAGTATTTTCTTTTTTCCTTTGTTGTGGGGTGATCGATAGAGCATCACCTGTTAGATTACGACAGTTTCCGAAGAATAACAAATCTGTTACAGTAGATCAATATGATTTTTGTTACGGAATCAACATTTACAAACTTATACAAAGTCAGTGTGGCTTTTTACATTTCATACACGTATGACGGCATAGTTACGTTGACACATCAGTTCTCATTAGATGTTAAGCAGCGTTTGGCCTGGCCAATATCAGATGGGTGACCATTTGATATTACCAAGCGCTGTATGTAGGAGAATGTCGATACTTCCGGCAACTCCTGCATCCCAACTGGTTTCCAGTTGTCTTGCCACTAGATCAGGCTGGTTGGAACGATAGAGTGAGGCTGGTATCGCGCAAATCAGCTTCACTTAAAACAAACTCCCAGTGCAATTCATCCATCATCCCTAGGATGATCAGATAGTATTTGTCATTCCGACTGACGACCGCTAACACGTAGGGAACTAATGCATAGCTGATCCGTATATGACCTGGAAAAGATGAAATACGTGGAAGTCGGCCGAATCTTCAAAAATATATCAATTAAGAAATATTGCTTTTCACGCTTAATTTTGATAAAGTTTTTAAATGTGGATTTTAGCATCCGCAGCACAGTCAGCAAATACATGTCAATGAAAACTTTTTGAAGTCAAAATAAATTATAATTTCAAAAACATTTAAAAATTAATAATTTGTAATATTTACATTATTCGGACAACTATTTAGTAATGTTAAAAAATATAATAAGTAGCAATATTTCACATTCAGAAAAGATTCTATTCAAACTCCCCAAAATTATACCAGAATTGTCCACCGGCTAACAATACTGTTAGAATGGAGACATTTTTCTTTACACACTTGAACAGGTTAGAGTGTTAGTTAATAATCGGTTCTCACTTTTGAAGGTCGAAGGTCTAATTCTTACTACCGGCGATAATAATTAAGAATCACGTAAAATCAACAATTCTATCCGGTCATGGATGACAGAATGAGAACAATCCACTCTCATTCAATTGAATAAAGTGTTCAGTTCGAAACTCCGTCCACGTTTTCAAGTTCGACTATTACGTTTACAAGTTCGAAAAGATACACTTGAGGAAAGTCGAGGGTTACATTGGCCGGAATATTGTGAATATAAAAGTCAAAGATGAGAACAGTAGGCAAAATAATCTAAATAATATATAAAAATCAACGATTTTGTGAATTTATTCATAACCGTCTTTTTTCTTTGTTTGGGGAAGTATCTAAAGCTCCGTGGATCTTTGTTACATGGTGTTTCTGTAGTTTGGCCACGTCATTATAAGAGGTCCTCGAGCTTCAATTTATGGCCTCCCCCCCTCACCAAACTTTCTCAAGAAACACTCGTCTAGCTAAAAACACTATCAATAATTCCCCCCTCTTTATCTGTGCCTTAACCTAAATGTAGATTCCATGAACAAAGCTTCTTTTTTAGAACTGCACGCCTGTGGAATTGTCTTCCGTTTCCCTGCTTTCCGGCTGACTACAATATGGTTGTCTTCAAGTCTAACGTAAACAAGTTCTTGATGAGCCGTCCCACTTAAGTTAACAAATTTACCGAATTTCCATTACTAACGATTACTATATTGCCTAATTGACCACTGTACACTCTTTAACATTTATCCTCGAGTGGCCTCTGGGCCTTGATAAGTGGCGATGCCTATGTAAGAAAAAAAAAGCAACGTATACTGAACATTCAACGAAGAATTTTACATTCAGTCTTGTATTAGGCCTTCAAAAGCAATGGACCGACCAGATCGACAATGATGTGAAGTTTTAAGTAGCAAATCACCAAAAAACATATCAGGACTTTATCTACAAATGTTTGTGAGATTTGGAGGAGATTAAATGAAGAAGTTGAATGCCGGTTTATTTTTTTTCATATTTGAAAATGACTGTTTGAGAACCATGGTCGGAAAAATCCACCTGGATCACATTAGGATATGCCAGATTAAAGATACTCCTGGGTTTCGAAATTATATAATTAAGATTGTAAAAATAGAAGGACGGGCCGGTTTTGCCAATTAATTAGAAGAGGCTCTGAAAAGAAAGTATACCAAGCACGAAAGAAAGAATTTTGCGGTAAAAGACCTCATGTTAGGCATCCATAGTACTGGAGGAATCTGCAGAGATATCGAACTGAACAGTGGAAAGATTGCTGAAACAATTAAAAACATGGAAGGAATTGGAATCTAGAAAGTGCGATGAACTGTGGTGTGTATAGCAGTGAATAGTAGTTCGTTTCTGTTCGTCTGACTCGTCAGTGTGTGAGATCAACGATACTGGTATGTGAGTCATTAAGTTCTTTTCTTTTCTGACTTTCCTTCCACTCTTCAGGTAGTTGGGTAGAAGAGCATACGTTTTAGTTTCTTTCAGGTGCGTCTAGTGAAACCTGGGGAGAACTGATGTTGGTGACTAGATTTTTTAGAAACTTTTAAATTCGCACGGGCTTATTACTTTTACATAGACATGCTACCTTCTTGATCTTGAAACTATTTTCATCGTTATTTTGAGTTCATACGTCCATGTCAAAACTTGATAGTGAAAGTGAGAAGAAAAGCGAATTCCAACGAAACAAGGAGGAGAAAGAAAGAGTGCAGCAATTGAAGCCATTTGCTTTTTAACGTTCGCAGGAATCTGCTATAGATTTCTCGGGGGTTTGGAGGAGGTGTAAAAATAATTAATTTCTTTACATTTGATAAATCAAAAATTAGACTTCTGGAAAATAGAAAAAAATATGTAAACTTTAAGTGTTATTGTGATTTAAATTTAAATATTCCGAACCGACCTCCCTTCTCCATATTACAAAATATATTTTTTTTGATAAATATGAAATGAATATCGAATATTTACAACTTTGTAAAACGTTCATTCTTTGTCGTAACGTACGCGTCTGCACGTGTTAAACTGTTCTACTGAATGGCAGAGATGTAAATCTTAATATCAATAGCAGCAACATTAGTTGTTGTAGTAGTATTTATAGTAGTCCATGAGATTTGAACAAGTTTCTGCTGGAATTTCTTCCATTATTCGATGGTTACGCATAATATATTTTTTTTTAGACTGGCGATATATTTGAACTTTCAATTCTTACAAAAAATTTTCGATACTCTATGGATTCTATTAGAATAAATTTCTATTCGACATTTCAAATTATGTTCAAACTTCGACAGGCCACGAAGTAATTCATTATTATTATTATTTTTGTAACGATATATTAAAATGTCGACCTGTTTACAAACAGAAATGCGTTCTGGTCGATTTAATTTCGTTTATTTTTTTTTAACATATGATTTAAAATTTCTTCCGTTTTATTTTATGCTATTGCATTGTTTTTCCATAAATAATTGATAGTTAAGAGTAAGGAACGCACACACGCATGCATAGGCACGCGAGAAGCGGCAACATAATTTCACTAATTACGAAAGTTTAAAATTCCTTGTATTTCTGAATTTCCTGAAACAGCACTGCCGAAATTTAAAGGCGGTGAGCTGCCACTGCTGCTAACAGTGGAAAGGGTGAGGCGAGCGGGTGGCGAGCATGAAAAGGAAGGATGGGGGGTCACCTGTGAAGAAATATGATAGAGTACACCTGCATGGCGGTTTACAGTGAAGGCAAAGAAAGAATGCAAATAATCTAACGACTGGGAGAAAGGTAAGGACAGAGGAGGGAGGGAGGAAGAGCGAGAGAGTGTCAATGTAAAGATGTTAAATGCCTAATGCCTTGATCGAGGAATATGCGCGATCGTGGACAAACCGCGGGAAAATATTAAAGGAAAGTGGGACAAAGAATAGGTTGTCTTAATGATGATGATGATGATGATGATGATGATGATGATGATGATGATGATGATGATGATGATGGAAGAAATGAAAGAGCAGAACGATTTGAAGGAAAAAGAAAAGAAATAAAGTGTGAAAAAAGTAGCATATGATGAGAAAAAGAGGGGGAAGAATAAGAAAGAACAAGAAAAAAGAAGAGGAAGAAGGCGAAGAAGAAGAAATGAATTAAGAAGTCGTTAATATACAAAAGAAACAAACAATATCTATAAAGATGGATGCTCGGATTGTTTTTTTTTTAAGCTGAAGAGGAAAACCAAAGCTACGGATATCTTGTGGAAAGAAGGAATATTTAATTAAAAGGGATACAGAATAACCCTTCTCCCCCCACCCCGAAAAAAATGGTCGACTTAAAAAGACGTTTTACAAAACTTCAAAGCGCCTTTTGGGCGGAAATAATTTCTTTTATTTATAAAAAGATGAACTCTAAATAAAAAAGGGGAAAAAAGTAAATATGATTTGAATGAAGATGATTAAAATGTATTTTTATCTATTTACTTATTTTTTGTGTTATTATTGTTGGTGTTGTTGTTGTTGTTGTTGTTGCTGCTGCTGCTGCTGCTGCTGTTGTTGTTGTTGTTGTTGTTGTTGTTGTTGTTGCTGCTGCTGTTGTTATTGTTGTTGTTGTTAATGGAAAATTTAAAAAAATATATCTTCTCGGAAAATAAAATAAAGATGAACAACAATGGATCCATCTTTTAGATGCGTCCATTAAATTTACACGTTTAACGAAAAAAACATTATTTCAAAATTATGTGGGACAGACAGACGGAACTCCTTATGGAGATGTTAAGATGCATCCGAAACTGATCTTACAAACTTAAACATGAAGAAGAGAGAAAGAAGGTTTTTCCAATCTTAAGTGTGAAAGATTGATGGAATGACTAGGTAACGGAATAATTTGACATGTTAAAAAATGCCATATTTTGTTAATGGATAAAGTACCGAAAGAAAAAGAAGGTAAAGTACTAGACAAAATTAAATTTTAAAACGCCACAAACTTATTAAACTATAGTAGCGAAATAACAATCACCTGTAGACATTTCACTTTAGGGTAACTATATATATCTTCTCTTCTCTTCTTCTCTTCTCTATTCTTCTTCTCTATTCTCTATATAAATAAAATGAACTCATTTTTTCCCGTCTGATTTTGACATTAATAGGATTAAAAATCAAGATATTTCATGCAAATATAATATGCACAAACGGCAGAACAATATCTGAGGTGTGTTATAGGCTTATTATTTCTCAAATTCCTCGATAATCTTAGATTTCTATACTTTTTCTGCTGAGAAGTCACGGCCAAAATCGGTTAAGATCAATGGAAGTGGTAAAATATTTTCTCTCTAATAAATTCCTCCTCCCCCTGCCACCACTTAACACCGTTTGGGGATCATTCACAAGGAACAGTTGAGAAGAGAACACCGGTTTGGCTTCGTAGTTCTTTCATGTGAAGTTATTTAAAATCACTAAACTAAGCTGCAGTGCTCTGTGGCGTAGTGGTTAGGGTGCTGGACAATTCACATTATATTTTCATGTTCGCGCCGACCTACCGTAGTCGTTTTTTCCCCCCCTAAAAAACTGGAATGGACTTTTCTTGGTGACCGAACTGTTAACGTTGCAAATGTTTTTTGTTTTTTTTCACACTTTATTTTCCTACTTTTACTCATGACTCCGGGTTTGATCCTTCCTACTTACCTACCATAACATTTTTTAAAACTCCCCCCCCCCCGTCCCGAAAACAAACACTCGACCAACGCCTGGTACCCCCGCTAGTAACAAATAAATAAATGAATAAAAGAAATAAACTAAATTAACATCTAAAGTAGCAACGAATAGCAAAATGGATGACACGTGCTAAAATAAAATCAACACCTCTATTTGTCTCTGAATTTTTTAGATGAGGACATAATTCGCTTTATTTGCATTATTCAGACTACTATTCTCATCGTGAGTATTATTTGTACAACGTTTGGTTGATGTAATCCATCTTCTTCACGTGTATCTCGTGGAACTCTGAAACCCTTTATTTAATCCATTTTGCAAGGACCCGATGCGTAGTGGATAAAGTACTTGATAAAAATTAAGTTTTAAGGTACACTCTTCTGGGAATTAAAGGTTCAATCTTTAGTGCGGGTAATACTCAGAATACATTTGCGAATTACTAAGGATTTTTACCCAGTCAAGGCTGACGTATTGAGAGCATGCTACCGTCATTAATTAAACAAATGGTTTCGTACGAAATTCTATGTAAATTCTCGATTTCCACATAAAAAATCGCGAGTTCGACAAATTACACCTGATAAAGGTCGGGGGTTACATCGACAGAAACGTTGTGAAAATAAGATCAGAACAGAAGTCAGAATACCCCCCCCCCAAAAAAAAAAACGAGTCAAAAATGTAATTTCGAACTTAACTATAATAACTGACTTGCATTCCTACTTTCTATACTCGGTCGGCGAAGGAGAAATCCGTTTAGATTAAGGCAATTTATTTATTTTTTGTACTTTCGGGGAGATGGATTTTCCTAACAAAAAACAGACCTTGTATCTAATTCTCTCCTCGTGTGGAGGCAAGTAAATAAGAACTGGTTTTAATAATAGCAAAATGACCGACAAAGCTTTTTGTACAGATCAATGGAAAAAAAAAGTGCTTTGAGCAAGGAAAATTCGATTTCAAAATCGATATTTGATTCTATCTAGCCAGCGAAATATGAAAAGTTTGTATTATTCATAATTGCAACTAGAAATTCGAACTGATCCCACGCTTAAATGCTTTAGTAAACACAATATTTTCTTTTTTACGACAAAAGTCTTTACATACGCTTCTAAGCTTCATAGATTACTCATCATAGTATTGCATTTATTAAAGATTTGCAAATGGCCTCCAATGTCTTATCAGCGTTTTATTGTTGCATAGATACAAATGATTTCATTAATTATTCTACACTTAATTTCTGGCTAGATTACCATTTTAGCTATTATGGTAAACTAGAATGGGTACGCAAGTCAATTAATAATTCTATTTCATTCAAGTGAATTAGTTCTCGCTATTATTTATTCATTTGACAAATATTAAAAACATCACGTTTCATTTACATAAAATGAAATATATAATACGAGCTGGTGACTCCCGGCTTTGCCTGGTCATAAAATATGATATTTTAATTCATTCAGATTTCGTATATATTATTATATCCAATTCTCTATAGATTATTTTATATGATATTATCCTTCCGTCTCGGAGGAGATACAGTTTGAAAAATATGAAGACAGACAGGAAGGCAAACATAGAGATTAAAGATTTTTTATTAAAACATGGAATGTAATAAGTTTTTTTTTAGTCCTGTTCTAATTTACGTGATTAAAAATTAAATGAGGGTGTGTATGTGTTCATGAAATGCATGCAGATGTCTGATGTAAAGTTTAACCAGAACGGATGTCGACCGCCATAAAAGCTAACTACTTACTTGGTAGAGTGTAGGTTGTTGACGTTGGTTATTGACGCACTTACTGTCGACAACGAAAAAGTGTTGTTCAAAGGAAGGTATTTTTCGTAAAACTTTTGTTTGAAATTAAACTTCATGGTTATTGCATGTGTGCAGATAAATAGATACGTGAACCGTGGCTTACAAGTACGGACGAAGGCCCTAAATCTGCACGTTAAGAAATAGGATAGAATAATAATAATAATAATAATAATAAGAAGAAGAAGAAGAAGAAGAAGAAGAAGAAGAAGAAGAAGAATGCAAAAGAACAAGAGAAGATCAAGAAAAATAAGAAAAAGTAAATGAAGAAGGAAGGGGAGAGAACAAGAAGAAGAAAAAGTAAAAACAAAAAGAATGAAAAGGAAAAAGAGAAAAAGAAGGAAAAAGAAAAGAAGAAAAATAAGAAGGCAGAAGAAAAGAAAGAGGGGAAAAGAAGTAGTAGTAGTAGGAAAATAATAATAAGAAAAAGAATGAGATGGAGGTACAGAAGAAGAAGAAGAAGAAGAAGAAGAAGAAGAAGAAGAAGAAGAAGAAGAAGAAGAGGAGGAGGAGGAGTAACGGAGCAAGAGATGAAAATATTGCTAACTTAGAAAGTTGAAATAGTATTAATCATCGGTATTTACACGCGTGTTTTCTGGGTGGAAATAATATCAATTATACAAACTGACCCTAATCGATGCCTTCCCTCGTGCACACTTTTTGTTATATGTTATCAAATGACGCATTAATAACATTCATGTGAAAACAAATAAATCCCAATGGTAGCTTCAAATATTACTACAGGGGAAACTCGTTCAAGAAAGTACAGGATACTTTCGGGCACAATTCAAATGTGAAAAAGTATCTTCAGGATTGGATGAACCACTACAAGAAACGCGCGACAGCGGAGAACCTTATCACAGTCTATAAGAATTGTCCGAGCCATTTAAGACTCAAGAAGTGTGCAGCTGAGCTGGCCGATAGCGAGAGAAAGTCAGTTCAGTTGAATCCAAGCACTCTATGCAAAAATGAGTTAGGTTAGAGTTTTGGTTATAGCAAGATAGAAAAAGCTTTTACACCTGAAGCCTGTTCCAAGATTGGTTGATAGAGAATTTTGAAGGCTCCGTTATCAGTTCTAAAACTGAGTTTGAGTAAACACCGCATACCCCAGACCTTAGTGCCTCCCCACTTTCGCAACTTGATGTAATTGAAGACAAAACTATGCAAAGAAACTCATCACAGAACTAAAGGAAGCCATTATACTGCAGACTTCGATCGGTTTTTCAGAATGTCATAGGCAAATTTGTGTTTCACTTCAAGAAATGCACTGAGCTAAATGAAGGTAATCTCGAACAATAATCAATCTCAATAATAAACAAAGAGTTCAAAGGCGCATATTTTGACTCGAGGATTTAAATGCATTAAACTAATTGTCGCGAAAATTTAATTCATGTACAAACTAGCATTTAAGCCCGGCGTTGCCCGGGTGTTTGGATGTGTATGTTGAGCAAAAAAAAAAAGTGGTAGTAGGAAGGCAGGCTCGAACCAGTACCGCAAAGGAGGAAAAGAACGGGGTAAAACCTAACGTTTATGCTGTTACGACCACCGCCAAACCGGATACGACATTTTTTTAAATTAAGGCTAGACAATCTAAAGGAGAGGATAACTTTCAAAAATATCGGCGAAAAAAATGACCCCGCCGGCTGTAGAAAAGTGCCTAGTTGAAGGGGAAGATATTAATGTTTATAGCCAATTTTTCGATATTTGTCGTATGAAAGATCGAAGTTTAAAGCGATACTGATCTTGGTAAAATCCGTCGCCTCTATTGAAAGTTTAAGGCAGACATGCAAACAGACATACATACATTTATATATTGATAACTAAAAATTTTCGACCCAAACTGATGAAAAAGCTTGCCTTATCTCTGAATACCCTTTATGTAAATTTCAAATATTTAGACCAGAAATTGTCTGACTAATTTGGAAGATACCGAAGAGGTCATTTTTTTTTAACTTTGACCCTATTATGCCCCCTTAACATTTATTGTTTTGGGCTCAAATTAAGTTATTAAGTTAGATCCATGTCCAAGGAACCTATATCTAAAATTTCAAATGCGTAGACCCAAAATTCTCGGAGTAGTTTGGTAGAGTTCTCAAAGGTCAAATCGTTAAACTTTAACCCCTTAATAGCAAAATTTCTGGCCAAAAACCGATCACATCGATTTTCCCAAATCTCAGTACCCTGTATATCAAATTTCGAGTCGGTAGACTAAAAATTGACGGAGTTATTGCGTAGGGAAAATGTACACAGACACACAGACACACAGATACACAGATACACACGCAGACACTTTCACTTACTTATATATATATATATATATATATATATATATATATATATATATATATATATATATATATATATATATATATATATATGTAATGCTCCCTATCTTGTGTTGAGCATATTGGGAAGTGATATACAAACTGCCATTAACGCATTAAGTGACGCTCTTTGTGTAAACAAATCGAGCGGAGCATTTGGACGATGTAAAAACATCGTTTATTCATTACCCACACAGCAGCAGTCGTATAGCATTGTTCAAACATTGTCTAAACGCCTAAGCTTCATTTGTTCACACAAAAGGCATCAATTAATATGCTGGTGACGGTTTGTTTATCATGTCCCAATATTCGAAACCCAACATAGGAAGAATTTAAAAAGTGGATAAAAATCCGACGGTACGGTTTTAAAAATGGAGGTGAAAAAACCTAGAAGCTCGATATTTCGTCCGTCTTATCCGGACTTCTTCAAGAGTAAAACTGGTCAATTATGAGAAGGTGTTATTTATGCCAGAAGAACAACAACCAGGAGTCTCTCCTTAAAATTTTACAGCTGAGTAATGCTGACATACTTTGTCTATTTTTTTCTATATTAGCTGTAGTGAGTGAGTGAGTCATTTTTGTTGTAGAGTAATACTTTATAGCAATTTTCTATTTCTTGTTTTTCTCAAAGCTGTCTAGTTGTCTAGCTGCCTCTTTTTCTGTTATTTGCTGGGGCAAAGTCATACACTCTGTCTTTCCTTGCAGCCTCTAGCTCACGCCCTTGAGATAGGCGAAAGATTCGTTCGGTTTCTAATTAATTCTCTTTCACGCCTTCTAATTGTTTCCTCATCTATTTCATTTACTCTTCTTCTTGCTTCTCTCAACTGACAACGTGTACGTCTTCTTGTTGTTTCCTTCTTTGTTTCATCTGTTCGTCATATTGTTTCCCCTTCCCGACCATCTCTTTGCAATTCCTTGAATTTCTTAGTGTGATGAGTTTAATCACCTAGCAGCATGTCTAGTTCTGTCAACTTCACGTTAGGTTTCTCTTTTCAAATCTGTTAAACTT
>NC_136501.1:45565607-45610607 GCF_053919585.1 Euprymna scolopes
AATAACTGAAAATGGTTGATATTCTGTAAAACAAACACAACCAATCAAACCACTTTGAGAAGGGATTAGTTTGTTGGTAATTGCCTGAAGTTTCCTTATAGGAAACTGCTAATAGTGTTGCCTAGGTTTTTTTGCAGGCCAGACTGCTCTTCCTCTGGGGTGCGGTTTTTTTTTCAAACCCCACTTTCCTGACCTTGTGTCACATCTCCCAGCTATAAAAGGGAAATAAACATTGAGTACATGTATTAAGAAAAATTAACGAATCATTTTTGGTTTTCAAGCTTCTTGATCATCTGGCTAGGAATAAAATTGGACAAAACACGAGAGCAAGAATCAAATGCTTGTGACGTTGAGTCTGGTCAGTAGCTAGTGGTTGACCATCTGGCAATAATAGATGCTTTCTGTGAGAAGATGCTGCTGCTACTACTCTGGAGAAATTAAACTTGTCAAAATCAGATAATACTAAGATTAATACTTGTAGTTGTAATAATGGTAATAATAGTACTACTGATAATAAAGGTAATAGTAAAAAATAATAGCAATGTGAAAATAAGTCATAGAAATCGTATATGGCAGTGTTATCTGTTGTAAACCTAAGTATGATGTAAAAATTATCCGGTTACCGAACCGGACTTTGGCATAAAAGTAAATATATAGCACTTTAACATGGCCGCTAACTGAAACCGGACTTGATGGTGAGCACTGAGTAACGACGCGAAATAGAATTTATCCTTCGTTCTTATTCTTCATCTTCTTTTGGTATTTAGAGTGACACATCTCAGACTCCAGGATGATAAACATCACGTAACATCCCCTTCCTCTCTTCCATTCGATCTAATCGAAGAATTTGTATTTATATACAAGGCCGGATTTATGTGAGGAAAAACTAGTTCCGTTAAAGGAGGCACTGTGGGTTGAAACTTTTGAACTGAAAGCCAGGTTTAATTTCAGAAGAGTTTTCGATGAGTAGCTAATCTGTATAAGTGCTGGAGAGTTATGAAAGACACACTACAACGATTCAACCATAATCGTTATTCAGCACGTCAATAAAGAACGAAAATAAAATAATGTTTTCCTCCTAGTCTATTAATTCTCTCTCCTCTTCTCCTTAAAGTCCACAAAAAATGTAAATATGACACAAGGCTTTTGGAGATAATTACATATCCAGATATATTCTGAAACTGCAGTAACTTAGATAAGTGTGGTGCAATTTGAACAAGGGGGTCCGCGTTCACACCGGACTTCCATAGAATTCACGACAGCAATACACAGCAGATGAAGGATATAACTGTGGAGTTTCCATAAGTCACGCTAATATATTTACTAACACTGTCAAAATATATCTATAACTATCAATTATACCATTCAAGTATATTTGTTTATCAAGTACATGCATGTGAAAAAACGCAGGTGTTTAATTTTTTAATCTCTTGTCTTGTCCAGTCAACATTAACTCGCAATCGATCAATTGACAGATTCGGTATAAATTGCTAATTAGAATACATATTTGATTGGAAACTAATCGATAATGATGACAAAATAATTCCAGGTTACAAAGCTAGAGTTATAATAAACAGTTACGACAAACTATTAATTCGGCTCTGATTTCACAAATTAATACAATTAATCTAGAGTTGAGGACATGCGTTGCATGGAGAGAAATATTATGAGAATGCTACGATGGTTGCGTAATGTGAATCTTAAAGACAGATTTAGTTCTTATGACCACAACATGTTTATCTCCCTCACATTTTATGAAAATATTTTATAGTGATTAAGCTACATAGAGGCATAGGTTACGTAACCTAACGATTTCCTATGGAGATGAAATGTGGACGCCTCTATTACCTTAATTGCTATAAAAATATTTTCATAATTTACTACCTAGCTCTATTTTTGTATTGAACACTGTTGAAGTAAATACTAGAAAATCTGTATATAATGTACTAAAACTCCTTATAATATTATATTTATACTAGTAGAAGCTGTGGAAATTCCGCGCTAGTTGAAAATGTTTTAAACACATTGTAGCGGTACGCCAGAGACACTGAACTGGATGGATAAAGAACGTTTCAGTTACGCATACATTTGTCCTATCCATCCACGCAAATTCTGTCAAAGTAAAATGTAAAACGGTACTTCTTCGCGCGGACATAGTTCAAGACTATACCACGTGACAGGGTGTCCACTTTTTATCCAATCAACGCTCAAAGAAAACATTTTTTTAAATTCTTTTTCTGATGGCCTCGTCTGGGAGCCGGTCAAAGCGTATATAAGGGCACTGCGCGCGAAACCCAAATCAGTTGAGTTGAGTCAGATTTCCGTTCAGTGCAGTTCAGGACGCAGTACCATGAATTAACAATTCGCTCTGTCTAACATTGATTTCGTGTGCCACGCCCCTTAATCGCACAGGATTAATTCTCCTCAAAAATGAACTTGTGTGACATCAGACATATATGGAGTAAAATTATCACATTGCTGGAACTCATTCATATAAAAAATCATTTCCTTTGATTAAAAAAAGAAGAAACAATTTTTGCTAAAGAAAAACATGATTGTCTCGGTCGAAGAAGGATTTCTCTTCTTTTTTTTATCTTTTTGCTACAGTTCTTGACCCCAGTTCTATCAGACTCTATTTAAGAGAAAAATATATAAAGTCCTCGCGACTGTACATAGTTCTAAAATACTCTCAATTATTTCCAGAACACTCTTTACAAGAACATTCAACATCTCATTAAATATTGAATGATATAATCTTTTTCCCACGTGTTGAATCGGCACACGCATATTAAAATACAGCACAAAAAAATGATTTTATTTATTTTTATTGTTAAACTAGCTTCGGTGCCCTGCGTTGCCCGGGTGTTTGGAGGTGTGTGTTGAGCAAAAAAATTAAAGTGGTAGTAGGCAGACAGGCTCAGAACCCGTACAGCGAAGGAGGAAAAGAAAGTGAAAAAAAAAGTGACCTGTTAGTTGCTGCGCTTATCGCCAAACCGGAAGTGACGTAGGTTCAAATTAAGGCTAGATATTCGAAAAGAGGAGATAACTTTCGAAAATATCAGTGGAGAAAGCGATCCCTCCCTGTAGAAAAGTGCCTAGTTGAGGGTGAAGAAATCAATGTGTTTGGCCAATTTTTCGATATTTATCGTTCGAGGGGTTGTGTTTCAAAATGATACCGACTTCGTGAAAATCCGTCGCCTCTCTCGAAAGTTTTTGCGAGACATACATACATACATACATACATAATGATTGCAACGTCTTGTCAGACGAATGCCACTCCCGCAGACATTTAAAAGTCCATGAGCCCAAAAATGACTTCCATCGCCACAGGACCATTTTAATAGGCAAATGCCTGAGGGAGTATCTATACACAGATGATGCTACAGAGTCTTAGCTTTGTACGACAGCTAAGTCTCTCTCTCTCGGTTCAAAATGTTGAGATCCAGCAACAAGCAAGAGCAAGATAGCCAGCAACAAGTTAAACTGCAGACCAGCTTAATGCAGGTACTAGTCTCCAGCTTTATGTCTTTTTTAATCAGTGATTTGCTTCTCCTAGAAAGGTTGCCTTCACCACGGCTTACGGGAGTCCTCTCCACCCCAACACACACATACATACACAAAAAACACACACGGTGCTAGTTGTCCGTTGACCCCGAAAAAGGTCTTGTTTTTAATCCTTCAGGGAGACTAGCCACCCTTCTCACCAAACAAATCTGGTGGGGGAACCAGTTTAGTCGCCGGTGACCCGACTATGAGGCAGGTAGTACTGCATTACATGGTACCAGTAGCATATGACATGACCTGACATACATACATACATACATACATATATACATACATTTAAACAAACAGGTGAGATTTATATTATAGAAGAAATCATATTATGAACTTTTAAATTCGTTTGACTATTATGCAGATTCCTGGCATCTTTATTTATTTATTTATTTATTTATTTATTTATTTATTTATTTATTTATTTTCGTTTACGGTGAGGTGTGAACGATCTTGATCCGTGTCACGTCGCTGATACAACGTTGGCGTAGATGGACCTCAGCTATTTCTCGTTACCACACACATATCGTAACATTGGTGAACTCTTACCGTAAAACACACATTATAAATAAAATGAATAAAAAAATAGAATAAAACAAATAACAACGAATTTAAAAACAGCTATTTAGCAAAATCTTTTTCAACCTTTTGAAGCTAAAAAGAATCGATTTAAAAATTTAGATTTTTTTCAATGAAAATTCAATACAACACATTGTCATTTTTTTGTTGTTTTTTGTTTCTGAATAATCTTTTATATAAATTATAAAGGAACAGATGTCAATTCACTTGCACATTTTTTATTAAAAATAATACCCAGTCTTCTCTCAACAGGACTATGTTTTTAAGGAAAATATTACCTTAGGCGACAACAGAACACTGACTACTCTAATTTGATTTTCTAGGGGTATTCGAGATCGCTGACAACGAATCTGATAATCAAACCCGTCGCAAATTTACCGTTTGTATGGTATGAACCTCTAGACCCTGGGACTATTTTGCACCATTTCACCGGCTTGGTTTACGCTACGCGCGATCGGTTTCTTACTGAAATGTACGGTTGCACTCGCGTAGTCACTTTACAATGCGCATGAATACATGGCGAACATTTTAAATGACAAGAAATATTTTTCATAAAATAAAGTTTTCACTTCATAACAGTAATTAGAACCTACATGTCATAAAATAATTTTGAAAAATGGTTTACACTTCATTTAATAATAATATTAATAATTTGCCGTCAATAAATTTAATAATAATATTAATAATTTGCCGTCAATAAATTTAATAATAAAATTAATAATATGCCGTCAATAAATTTTTACAAGCGGTTTACAAAAATATATTTTTATGTTTTCGTTCTTTATTTGGGGGTATTCAATTATAAAAACTTGTGTAGTTCAACAGGTGCTTATGTAGTTTTACTAACTGCATACGCACCTGTAAAACTACATAGTTTTATACTTGAACTAGACTACATGTGACCCGTTGGGTCAGTATGTTATATTAGCTATGGAATTAATGTAAGAACGTGACACTTGTGACGTAAAGAAAATAGTTTTTTTTTTTACATAACAGAAACATTTTTATGGAAGTATATTAAAATGAAAAAAGAATATAGATAGAGTTCTATGATTCGTTCTGTTTATAATTATTTATTTTTGAAAAAAAGAACCATTTAATTATCAGTGGTTTGCCATACTTATAGGTAAATGTGCACTGAACAGACACCATAATACTCAAAGTTAAATTCAAATTTTGATATATCCAATAACTTAAACGCGAAAAAAAAAACAATTGGACGATGAAAACCTACACAGTAAAGCAATACGTTTTATTGTCGCGTTAATTATTTATTTGTAACGCAAATTTAAAAAATAACATATTTTCGGGGTTATTTTTTATGTTGGTAGTGTAGAAGAAAATGTATGAATATTTTTAAGAAATGTGTATTAAAAATGGAGGCTGTGGGTAAATCGTCGTTGTAAAATGCTCTTATGGTTGTCAACGGGTTAAAGTAGATTTATTTGTAAGAAAATTGCGTTAAAATAACTTACCCATAATACGGAATGAACGATGTAAAAAAATACAGAAAGTATTAACAATTGTTTATTTGGATAATTTAAACGCGAAAATAAAACAATTAGGACACTGAAAACGTACACAGTAAAACAATACGTTTAATTGTCGCGTTGATTAGTTGTTTATGTACGCATGCGGGACCAGAAGTCGTAAACCGGATGTTGGGTACAAAGTCGTTTGAGGTTTTTAATTATATAGATACCAACACCCCCAATACAGAAGGAAAACATAAAAATGTTTTTGTAAACCGCTCGCAAAAACTTAATTTTTTAGATCAATTAAAAAGCATAAAAAACTACGTAAAAACACAAAATCACGCTTTTTTTTAAACTTTCTTGATATTTCAAATATCTGCAAAAGATTCCTCCGCGATGTGATCAGTCACTTTAGTACGCGTGTACCCACGCGAACACATCATGTAAGAAAACACTAACGTAGCGTTAACGAGGAAGATGAAATGGCACAAAATAGTCCCAAGGTCTAAGGGTTACTACGATGCAAACGGTAAATTTGCAACGGGTTTGTTTATTTCCAGTAACCTATATTTCAAATATGTTAAAAACATGTTTATTAAATTATCCTGTAGTTGCATTCCTTAATTCAATTTCATAACAGAATTGACAAATGCGCATTCCTTTTCTTAAAACTATTTTATCTCTAAGCTAAACAATGGTTTGTTTTTACATTCCATTTTTCTAATTCTCTCTCGTAATCTATTTCTAAACCTAAATTACGAGGTTCGAATTTCGTCTATTCTATTTCATTTTTACATTTAACTAATTCCCTATTTTTATACTTACATGAAAAGGGGACAGCCCTTATCATGTAACAGGTGTCACCGGTTATCACGGCCTAGGAGCTACTCGAGGATAAGGGTTAAAGAGTGAACAGTAGTCAAGGGGACAATATCATAGTAATTGCTAGTAGTTTAAATTTGGTAAATTGGATTACTTATGGGGAACGGCTCATCAAGAATTTGTTTACGTTGGACTTGAAGACAACCATATTGTAGTCGGCTGGAAAGCAGGCAAATGTAAGAGAGTTCCACAGCTGTGCAGTTCGGAGAAAGAAGCTTTGTTCATGGAATCTATGTTTAGGTTTAGGCACAGATAAAGAGTGGGGGGAATTATTGATAGTGTTTTACGATCCCAATTAGTAGTCACTTACGTTTCCATATGCTTCATTTGGGATCGGAAAGGTTGTTTTTTTTTTTTTTAAGTAGCTGCTCTGAAATCTATTTTCCGGATTTATTTTCTCATCAATTTAGTTACTAACGCTCTAGATTATCGTAAGAATATAATCTGACTGCGTTACTGCGTTACTTTTTAATTTTACTCTTTGTAAACTGAGCCATTGCTTACAGATCGTGAAGACGCGTTCAGCTTGACGCTTTCCGTCAAAACAGCTGATTCTTTCTTATTCCTTCTGATTCAGGATTGGTGCGAAAAAGGCTCATCTAACAATCAATTAAAACTGATAAAATTCACCGTACGTAAACGATCAGTTTGCAGTCAACTTTCGAAATTAGACCTCCTCCTTTGAAAGATAAGAAAGATGTCTTTCGGTAATTGTGTTCTTTAATAACTAATCGAGAAGTTTTGGCATAGAGTGTGACACACACACATACACACATACACATACATATGTATATGTATATATGTATATATTTTTTCAAGCAGACATTATTAGCAATTTATGACCTAAATTATAGTGTAGATAATTAAAAAATATTTATTGTTAATTTTAGTTAGTTAAAAGGTAATGATACTATGACTGTCTTCAAACTGGGAAAATGTATATTTCAATAAAAAAAAAACACTAAACTAATACGTACAAGGCGTGTTTGAATCAATTCCCATTTTATTTACGACTGAACGAATTAGTTCAACCAGGTTATAGAGGCTTAAATGGCGATACTTTTCTTTATAATTTTAATATCGGCTAATTGATTCGTTTATTTTAACACTCAGATTTTGAATCGATTTAGATTTTAATCGACTTTTTTTTCATAGGCATCACCACATTATCAAGGCCAAGAGGCCACTCAAGGATAAGGGTTAAAGAGTGTACAGTAGAAATTGGACAATATAGTAATCATTAGTAATGAAAATTTGGTAAATTTGATAACTTATATGGAACGGCTCATCAAGAACTTATTTACGTTAGACTTGAAGACAACCATATTGTAGTCAGCCGGAAAGCAGGAAAACGGAAGACAATTCCACAGGCGTGCAGTTCTAAGAAAGAAGCTTTGTTCATGGAATCTACGTTTAGGTTTAGGCACAGATAAAGAGTGGGGGGAATTATTGAGAGTGTTTACAGCTAGACGAGTGTTTCTTGTGAAAGTTTGGCGAGGGGGGACCATAGATTGAAGCTCAGTCGAACACTTTCCATGAAAATAACGATACATCAGAGACAAACTCGCAACATCTCTTCTGTGAGATAGAGGTTGCAAGAAAGAGAAAAGGACATCTCCTACGAGGCTACGAAGTCTATTTTGAATTCTATCAAGGCAGGACAAGTCCTTTCTAGCAGCTCCTGCCCAGATGTGGCAACAGTATTCCATCCTTGGACGTACCTGGCTCTTATATAGATAGAGAATAGCATCAGCAGTGAGATATCTACTAGATCGATAGAAAGATCCCACCATTTTTCCAGCGGCCTTGGCAATTTACTTTAATCGATTTTAATCGATTTTCTATATACTTTTAACCTACCAAAACTCGATACAATTTATTGTGCATTTTACTTTTCTGCTTTCCATTTTCGCTCCAATTCACATTCAGCTCATTAACACCTGAAGATGACTCGCAGTCGAATCGAAAGCGCTCAAGAAAACTATGAAACTTTCATCAATATTTTCGATTTTGATATATATAAAAAAGAAAAATATGTTTTAAAATGTATAATAAAGCAAAGTATCCACGTTGTATTTAATTATGTCTGTTGGCATGAAAAACTGCTGCCTAAATATACCACTATATATATATATATATATATATATATATATATATATATATATGTTTAAAGAAAAAATAGAAAAAACCGAATGAAATTATTAAAAAATCAACGTTTCGTCCTTGACTTAGAGGACATCTTCAGGATAGTTGAAATAAAAATGTGATAAAAGAAAAAGTCATAGATCGTGCGAAAAAAGACAGTTTTTTAAAATCCAACCCATATTCGTCCTTTCCCGACATGGGTTGGATTTTAAAAAACTGTCTTTTTTCGCACGATCTATGACTTTTTCTTTTATCACATTTTTATTTCAACTATCCTGAAGATGTCCTCTAAGTCAAGGACGAAACGTTGATTTTTTAATAATTTCATTCGGTTTTTTCTATTTTTTCTTTAAACATAACGTCAACCACCGCTGGTACATTTTTTCATTCCTTATACATATATATATATATATATATATATATATATATATATATGTATATATATATATACATATAGAATATATATCAACATATAGAATAAATGACAAAAATGTATATTACAAAATTCATGATATTGACCATCTTATAATTTATTCCTTTAAATCAGTCAATTTATACAATTATTGACAGTATCTGTCTCGTAGCGCAAAATCAATCACTTAATTATTATATCAATTAGTGAATATATTATGCCCTTAAATCATCAGAAGAAATAGCAACAATCAATCCGTCAAAAGAGATTGAAATGTTATTTGACATGGTGAAAATCCGAAAATTGGAAGAGAAGCTGCAGTAACCTTTTTATTTTTCCATTACGCCGTATGAAATTTTATCAAAGTCATTAAACCCAACTATTCGTTCTAACAATTATAATTAATTCATGAATCGGCTACCAAAATGTTCTATTTAATAATTAGTAAATTTATTAATTCTAAGTTATGTATACATACTTATGAAAATGATATCAACAAATTATAAAATATTATATATATATATATATATATATATATATATATATATATATATATGTTTGTATATACGAAACTAAACAAAGTTACAAAGAATAATATACTTGTGCCTAAATTTGCTTTGTCTTTTGGAGATTTTACTTTTTTAAATTTTTAAATTTTATATTGAAATTTTTTTAATTGTAATTTTTTCTTTAAACGGAATAAATTAAATATGAATAATATATATATATATATATATATATATATATATATATATATATACTTTAGATTGGTATGGATAAAAGGTGAAGTATTATTGAATAAACATATTTTCCCATATATATATATATATATATTTAAGGGAGATTAGAACAATAGTCTAAAGAGCAGAGTGTATTTTAATGTAATAGTAAAATTATTAATTTAATTAAAATACAGGGAGAGAAAAAGTGCTCGTTGTAATTTAGATATATAATAAGCTCGATAGGTAAATATCCTAGAGCTAATTTAATATTCAGTAATGTGATTGATAATTTAAAATTCAAATTAGAATTAAATTAAAAATCCGTTTCACAAGAAGGAACAACAACAAAATCAATAATTTGTACGATCGTTTCAGAAAACAATGTTTTTATTGTGGTAGACATTAAGCTACGGACAATAGTTTTTACATATAGTATTTTTAACAAACAAAGTTTCCTCATCAGCAAAGTATTGGAAAGGGTTTTTAATATATGTAAAAGACACCATAAATAAAGCTAGTATTAAAAGTTTAGGCAGATATATCTGGAAAAAATTAAAATAAAGGTATGCATTAATAAATTAAATATGAAGAATAATATATATATATATATATATATATATATATATATATATATATATATATATATATATATGGGAAAATATGTTTATTCAGTAATAGTGCACCCTTTGTTTGTACCAATCCTTTTATTTATGAAGCTCGATGCATGTTAAATATAACTACAGAAAATATACATTTTCTTTTAAAGTTATTGAATTCTTATTCTTCTGATAAGCCAGGGCGGGAAATATTTTTAAAAATTAGATAAGAAACATATGATAGTATCTGCGTTACGAAACAGGTGCTGTCAAAAATTGAACATTTTAACATGCTGAAATAAATTAACGGTAAGATGAACATCTTGAAATTTGCAATATAGACTTTTTATTATAACCTTACCTTAAATTAAACAAAAACGTAATGAAATGAAAACCCAAATAAATATCACGATCAAACTAGGCAACCCCCAAACAAAACCATGAATGGCCGATCTCTAAAATCCCTAAAAATTTTGACCTCCTCCTTTCATTTAAAAATTCACTAAAATTTAGGTTTGTTGGTTGGTTGGTTGGTTGTTTTTGTTTTACGGCATATCAACCCTTTTCGGGTTATTTAATGCCGAATCCAAAGATTTTGAAGGAAAAATTTTTTAATAGAATATATTTGTTGTTTTCAAGTCGGTTTCTATTTAACCGACAGTTGGAACCCTAACAGGTACTACGACTCCGGGTCAGAGTGGACCTGGGAGCAATGGTAATTAAAGGGTGGCTCCACACTCCCCAAAGCCCGCAAGCTGGGGCCTCACCACTGGATATAGTTTAAGGTCATATCCAGGACCCCCATTGAGGGACCTTTACCCTCTGCAGGGGGGGGGCAGTCGGTGTATTCTAATGCCCCACCGACAGGGCTCTAAAATTTAGGAAATCAACCAATTTTAATGAAATTTTCAGTATTTATCAATTAACAATCACATAATATAATGAAAACATTATTTTTAATTTTAGTGAAAATGTATTTTTTTTTTGTAAACCAAAAACACCTTCGCTAAACTTAAACTTTTAAAAAAGACGCGCGAATTTCTGTTTGCTTTTTTGTATAAAATAAAAACATTGTAGATGTTAATAATTTTTTTCAAAAGTTATATTTCAGCAACATAACTAAAAACATTATAAGGTCCGTGTTAATAAAATCAATATAATTGGAAGAAAAATTAATTTCCAGAACTATCGATATTATCATTGAATTTAAAATATTTCATGTGTTTAAAAAACAAACAATTCTCACAAAAATTCCAAATGCATAATGTTTTTCTTTTACGCATGATAGTGTACACATCAGCGTAAGAAGTTTTTTTTTTTTTGTAACCTGAAAAAAAAAAAAAATTGGAAAATTTTAGCTTCAGGCTCACTAAGAAAAAAGAATTTAAAAAATGGTGTTATTTTAATAGCGATTAATTTAGACAAATACAGATGGGCAAAACTGTTAGAAAAATCTGAACAAAAAGAGAACAGACAGTATTTGCATCCTAGCCGCCGCATTCTCTTTAATTATTTATAAACTGTTTTTGCTTATTTTTTCAGTGAATAAATTCTCAGTGTAATTTTTATTGACCTTTTCCCCACTTAAAATGCACTTATACTGTAATTAAAAAGGATAAATTTGATGCATCGTTACAACGCGTTTTAGAATAAATCGAATCATCACGTAAAAAAAAGCAAATAAATATTCTAATTAAATAAGCACTTTCTAATTTATTACAACAAATAGAATTACCTAAATTAATGAATATATTTTTCTAATCTTTAAAAATACACAAATTAAGGTATAATAATGTTTCAATTTCTGTTTAAATTTTATGGTTAGATTGACTTTTTGACATTTTGGGCTTCCGTAGAAGTTATGCGCGACGACTTTACGTTTGTTGGAATTGTGCGAAGCTGAAACGGTTACTAAACTCTCGCCTTGGGCGGCAAATTAAACTTTTCTTGTACAAACGACGTGTTTTCTTTTTAATTTAATTCAATATCTGAAGACTTTACTTTAATAATTATCTTTAAATAGACACAGAAAACTAATATTTATTTTTCAAAGAATTTTTACAATGCATTTATTTAACTTACAAATTTAGCTGGACTTTTCACTTTCCACCACTGCCGTGAAAATATTTTTTATTATAACTTTTTTTTTATGTTTAAAGATTAATTTCAGGCTTTAATCTTTCAAACACAATGAATAGGTAATCCGAAACCTTTAAAAAAATATGATAAGCTGGCTTTCAAAACCATATCCCTCAATCAATTTCAGCCATATAAGTGCTATTGTTAGCGCTACATGACTGTGTTATCTCTACATGTATTTTATTTTTGCTTCATTAAATATACACTATCGTCCGTGATATATATATGTGTGTGTGTGTGTGTGTGTGTGTGTGTGTGTGTGTGTGTGTGTGTGTGTGTCTGTATGCGTGACATCTTTGCGTGATATCTTATATATGGTAAAGTTTACAAAACTATCAATGATGTCTGCACGTTACTCACCCTGTTGCATAGAATAAATACTGTGATATGCATAGCTTAGCATAATTCATAATTTGATGTAGAACAATTCTTTTCTCTAATACGTTTTTGGTATCAAGCTTATTTTACAAGGTTTTTGAGGAGGGGTGCGAGTTTGGTGGTCACACTTATCCCTTAAATGGTAAAGTTTACAAAATAGTAGTAAAAAGAATGTCAGAAATTGGAATCAGAGGAATAACTGCAAAAGTACAACGACTAACGATAATGAAAACGACTGAAATATTAAGGAAAACCCTTGAATGCGGAGAATAATACGAGACAATATAATGAATAAGCGTTACAGGGAATGAAGAACACCGAAACTGCATATTTACAAATTCTACCTACCCCCCCATCATGCATTCCCCCCATTGTCTCATCACCGATCCCCCCCCAAAAAAATGATACCGAAGGGCCGAGAAGGGTCAATAAGGACTGAAAGACCGAGGAGCGAGCGCCAACCAGACCTCGGCTGGACAAGCGCAAAGAGAACTGGGACCTTGGGGAGGCTGAGTACCACTCAAATTCCAGTATAAACCAATGGCCACTACCAGCGAGAAATCAATGGTAAGCGGCTGTTGCGATCATGCAAATTCATTTGCAAATGCTATCGAAGGAGGTGGAGAGGGCTGGACGTCTGGGGAGACTTGTTGTCACTCAGCTTCCAGAGAATACCACAGGTTTCCAATCAGATCGTTTGTATGAAAGCTCCATGTGAGCCAATAATAATAATAATAATAATAATAATAATAATAATAATAATAATAATAATAATAATAATAATGTGCCGATCTTACTAAACGGATTGTCGAGACTATTTATTCCAAAATTCATGATGATCGATTAATTTGTTTAGGAGTTTATACCGTACAACGATATATATTACCTAACTGTATATATATATATACACCTTTAAGTGAAAACCTATCCAAAAGATAATGCATCAATGTTAATCACTGGGTTGCCTAGAATATATATTACAAAATTCATAATGACTGGTTTATTAGTTTAGGAGATTATGTGTGAATATGTATTATTTATGTATAGTTATGTATGAACATGTATTTGGTTTTATTTGGTAACCCTGTAAAGTTTGAATTACTTTTGTTTTCATATATATATATATATGCATGCCATCTTATCGTGTTATTAAAAGAAAAAAAAATGCCGCGTAGTTGGCGCGCGTAAGAAAGTGGAGAATTTTAAACGAGAGAAAACGTTATTAAAAGAAAAGAAACGCCGCGTGCTGGGCGCAAACTTGCAACATTTAAGTCCGTAAGTGAATTCATTATCGATCGGCCCACTACGTAACAAATGTTACCGCGCTGCAAAGTTAGCTTTTTTAAAATTAATCTACCGCTCGCGCATGCGCGATTAACAAACAGTGTCCGAACCAAGGTTTTAATTACCTCCCCCCCTTTTCAAACAAAACAACATTTCTACATACAATAGTTAACGATTTTTCTAATTTTTAGATATTATGCGTCCGAGTGATTGTTCTTTCTAACGCTACCAGATTCTTGCGGGTTAGATGCGGATGACAAAGTTTTTAGCAGACATAAACACACAGGCGACTGACACTTGTATAATCGATATATTCTAGTATGTCTCTACTGACCTCTTTCTATGTATTCCCTACTCTCTCATATATGCTCCATTTACTCTTGTATTATTTCTATCTAGATTACCAAGTCCCTGCTACTGTATGCATATATTCTTTTATGTTGCAAAGCTGTCTTTAAGTCAGTTTTTTTCTAAATTTATAAATTCAGCGCTTCTTTTCTTCTGATGAGAGACATTTGGCTATAAAATGTGATGGCCTGAAAAGTTGTTTTTTTTCCGTCTCCCTTATTAATTTGATGAGGTAATAATTTTTTATTCTATGTGTGTGTGTGTGTGTGTGTGTGTGTGCGTGCGCGTATGCAGGTTAGAATTTTTCACCCCAAATGCTGTATAATGATGCACGATGTAGAAAATGTGTATAAATTGAATTGTGATTTTAATGGTTCAATAATACCAGTAAAATAAGAAAACAGAAAAAGGAATAATGTATAAATGAGAGTTCGTTTTTTGTAAGCAATATGCAAATTAGATAGCCCTTCTAAGTCTTCCGCAACTGAGTAGATTAGGAAGTTGTTTTTATTTTTAAATAGAAACAGTAAGTATTCACTGGTTTATATCCTGTGGACGGACACACACACACACACACACACACACACACACACACATATATATATATATATATATATATATATATATATATATATATATATATATATATATATACTGCATTTTATGACGAACCATTATAAGGTGGTGTTTCATTTAATGCTCGACTAATTCTTAAAAATTATTTTTGGAGTATTCTGTCGACCAGAAAATTTCCTTTTAAATTTGAATTTGCAGTCTTGATTTATTTTGCTTATATATATATATATATATATATATATATATATATATATATATATATATATATATATATATATATATATATATATATATATATCGATTTTTGTTGTTGCTTTTTAATGACAGATACATATTCGGTATTAATTTCACCTACTTAGGAAATTAGGGAAGTGGTTTTTCCTTAAAAAGATCGCCCATATCTTTTGGACGTAAACAAATAAATAAATAAATAAATACACACACACACACACACACACACACATATATAAATATATATATATGTACATATATATATATATTATTTGTTTTTAGTTTACCTATAAAACAGTAATCTACGTGCACATATAATGTTTGTTCATTTAAAAAAGAAAACAAATATATGCATCGTATTGACTTCAGAAAATTACTTTTTCAATTTAAATTTAAACAATGCTTCTATCACGGAGAAAAAATTATTTTCAGAATTCAATTTATGCGCGACCACGTGTTCTCCCAACATGGACATTTAAAACCTCACCGTTGAACAACACTCCTCGGATGTTGATTTTCCAGTAACCCCGCATTGCTTACAATAATTTATTCTAGAAGTCATCAGTTGTTTACCATGAAAAACTGATTTAAAAAAATAAACAGTAATGTAATATCACTGTTCCGCAGCAGTGTTGTTCAAACAGAACGTAGAACAGAAAATACAAGAACAAAAACGTTCCGCATATCAAATCTGGTCTTTGTTACAGATCAATTATTTTGCTAACCTATTCATGTTGTTAAAAACATCTCTTCGTTAAATGTGTCGTTCGTTTGTATAAAACTGCTGCATTTTTATAGGCTATTATTATACTATTATACTGTTAAGTTGAGAATAAGTTCCTGCGGAATTTTTAATTTTTATTTCAAATAAGTTTTCGTAAAAATACATTTCCTTTATATAAATACATTACTATATATATATATATATATATATATATATATGTGTGTGTGTGTGTGTGTGTGTGTGTGTGTGTGTGTGTGTGTGTGTGTGTGTGTGTGTGTGTGTGTGTGTGTAATATAATCGTTTGAATTGAAATCGGTGTAAAACAATTATGTCTTCTTTCCAGAATGTTAAATAGAAGATGGGGAAAAAAGCAAACCTGCTTCTGAATAAGACATAATGTATACGACGATTTCCAACATCTTGAGAGAGATTTGAACGACAAAAAGACTTGATAAATAAGAACTTGAATGCCTACTAGATAGAATTTGAATGCCTACTGGATAGAACTTGAATGCCTACTGAATAAAACTTGAATGCATACAGGAGAGAACTTGAATGCCTATTGGATAGAACTTGAATGCCTACAGGAGAGAACGTGAATGCCTACTGAATAGAACTTGAATGCCTACAGGAGAGAACTTGAATGCCTATTGGATAGGACTTGAATGCCTACAGGAGAGAACTTGGATGCCTACTGAATAGAACTTGAATGCCTACAAGAGAGAATCTGAATGCCTACTGGATAGAATTTGAATGCCTACTGGATAGAACTTGAATGCCTACTGAATAGAACTTGAATGCATACAGGAGAGAACTTGAATGCCTACTGAATAGAACTTGAATGCCTACTGGATAGAACTTGAATGCCTACAGGAGAGAACTTGAATGCCTACTGGATAGAACTTGAATGCCTACTGGATAGAACCTGAATGCCTACTGAATAGAACTTGAATGCCTACAGGAGAGAACTTGAATGCCTACTGGATAGAACTTGAATGCCTACTGGATAGAACTTGAATGCCTACTGAATAGAACTTGAATGCCTACTGAATAGAACATGAATTCCTAAAGGAGAGAACTTGAAAGCCTACTGGATAGAACTTGAATGCCTCCTGGATAGAATTTTAATGCCTAAAGGAGAGAACTTGAAAGCCTACTGAATAGAACTTGAATGCCTACTGGATAGAACTAGAATGCCTACTGGATAGAACTTGAATGCCTACTTGATAGAAATTAAATGCCTACAGGAGACAACTTGAATGCCTACTGCATAGAACTTGAATGCTATTCAGGAGGAATGCCTACAGGAGAGAACTTAAATGCCTATTGGAGAGAATGTGAATGCTTTTTATACACTGTCCTTAAGTATCTTATCAGAGCAACCTGGCATGAGCATATTTTCCCCTAGAAGTAAACTCTGGCTAAACATTAAAAATCACAATAGTATTCGCTTCCCAAATAAGACCTCATCAATATCGTTAACTAACACTGGCTTTTATGAGGACTGATGCACCGTCTCCAAGTTATGTTACTTTAAGTAACAGCACGAAGCTGGATACTTCACCAGACTAAATGAAGTCTTGTTCTAGAGTCCAGTAAGACCAAAATATAACAATAAATATATACAATAATATATTTCAATGGTCAACTGGCGAGAGGAAAATTATGTTATCAACTTCTTTACTAACTCAGTGTTTGAGAAGTAAAGGAGAACTTTAATGAAATATTTGAATATCTATGTATCTTATATAAAGATCAAGTGTTAGACTCATGAAGGGGGTCCCTAGGTTTCTGAGTACTCTAACTGAAGTAAAATGAAACAAAAAATGAGTCCAACTTTTAAAATCACACAACAGAACTTTGTTTGCTAGATGTACTTCTTATTCTACTTTGTTTTTGTTTTTTTTGTGTGTGCATGTGTGTGTGCATGTGCGTGTGCGTGTGTGTGTGAGAGAGAGAGTTCCCCATGGATTCGGAAAAGTTTGGTCCGATTTTTTTTTAATTTCAAATGAAGTTGCTTGATGTGTCCGGGAGTGTTGTTTGACACTTTTATACAATCTAACATCACAAGTGCATTTGATAAGTTGTAATACCGCACTAGAAAAAGAAGGTCCAACTTATAAAATCATCTGCAGATTCTTTTATAAGACAGAATCGCGTTTGAAACGAATGTTTCTTTTTAGCGCACAATTGAACCATGATACTTCAGTTTTGTACCATTAACTTTAATTCATGTGATTATGTAAACATATTTCCATAAAATCAACAGTTGCTTCTTTGATAAAACAAGGGCACGTTCGAAATGAATGTTTTCGTTTAGAGCACAATTGCACAACGATGCTTGAGTTTTGCATGTTAAACTTTAAGTGAAGCAATTATTTCTAGATGCTTTTATAAAACGAACAGTAAATCCTCTACAGTGCAATGTAGACTACAATGCATTGTGGACTAAGTCACTGCATGGAGGAACTGTTGAAGGGGGTTCGTAACTAGGGCAGGCAATCAATCGATTTGATTTAAAAAAATTGATCGATTTAACCAATTTCGATGACCATAAAAGGATGGAAGGGTGAAACATTGTTGATTCTCATTCAATGCTAGAAAACGTCAGGTCTTTGGAAATAACATTATGATGAGGTTTACATGAAAGTGATCGTTCAGATTAATCAAATTAACTTCTATATGAACATAATTGCGCGACAATTAGTTATGGTATTAAGATGCTTATGAACTCGTCGTGTATTATAATTGTTGAAACATTTATAAGTTATTTACATTCAATAATTCATAGATTAAAATGGAATCCACAATACCTAAAAAAATCAATGATAGTTTGGTTCAATCAATAATTTTAATGACTAATCGGTGCTGTAATAATTAATTTTAACTTTCAGAACATGGTAAAACCGGAGTTTAGTGGCTAGAAGTTAATGCGATGAAAAATTGTGTATAGTCGATTAATATCATTTACTTTTGCTTTTTTTAACAATTAGTAAGTGAGGAGGAATTACGAGTTAAAATATTTTTAGTATTACACCTGTAATATTAAGAAGAACACACTTGAAATGGGTAAATATGTTGACATAATCACTAAATGAAGAGAAAAAAAAAAGAAAAAAGCTAAACAAAAATCAAATTAAAAAACAATTCCCCGGTAACGGTGGTTATATACAGTTAATATATTAAAAAAAAACAAACAGAAAAACATAATTGGACTGCAAAAAAAAAAAAAATTAAGTAAATAAAAAAGCAACAAAATAAAACGTGCTAATATATCCTTCATCGGTGATGCGTTTATAGGTATTTGTCTTGATACTGAACGTTAATCACAGTTCAGTGCTGGGAATTGTAGTAGATATTGGAAACAGACGGTCTTACACTAAGATTCCAATAGGCGAGGTGGGAGGAGGAATGTAGGAGACGTGAGTCTGCTGAATTTTTATGCATGCAGAAGATATTATTCATTACGTGCAACTTATATATATATATATATATATATATATATATATATATATATATATATATATACACTTGTGCCCGATATTATTCATACCCCTCGGATCTTTGAGATTTCTATAAGAATATTGCTCAAACCAGAAGGTAGACAATATTGAAGGGATTTCAAACAATAAATCAAGCATAAGCATTTAATTTAAACTCAACAAATAAATAAATTATGCAAGATTGAAACATTATACAAAGAAAAACAATAATGGCACTAGTTCAAAATTATTCATACCTCTCATACTAATAGTCAATAGCATGCCCTTTATTCTTAATAACTGCCTGTAACCGTTTGGGATATTTATCAACAAGGTTTTTACAAGCATCAACACTGATTTTTTACCATTCTTCAATGCAGTAGTTCTCTAAATCCCTCAAATTTCTAGGTTTTCGCTTTTTAACCTCAGTTTTCAATATGTGCCAGAGGTTTTCGATAGGGTTCAGGTCGGGACTCTGGCTAGGCCATTCCAAAACATTAATTTGATTATCCTCAAACCATTTCTTGACTATTTTAGCAGTATGTTTTGGATCATTATCCTGTTGAAGGACCCAGTTTGGTCCTAAATGGAGCTTCTCCGCATCCTGTCTAATGTTTTTCTGGAGTATCTCCAAATATTGCTCCTTCTTCATGGTTCCATCTATCTTGACCAAACTACCTGGACCACTAGCCGAAAAGGAGCCCCAAAACATTAGGCTACCACCACCATGTTTCACCGTGGGTATGGTGTTCTTTGGGTTGTAAGCTTCTCCTTTCTTCCTCCAAACGTAAGAAGCATCCATATGGCCAAACAATTCAATTTTTGTTTCGTCAGTCCACAAAATACTTGAGAAAACGGACTCTGGAGAATTCACATGGGTCCTAGCAAACTTTAGACGTGCTGCAAGGTGTTTTCCGGTGTGCAATGGAGTCCTTCTTGGTCTTCTTCCTTTCAGACCATTTTCATGCAGAGTCCTTTGCAATGTTTGCCTAGATATTTTTATGCCAGAAGACTCCAGATTTTCTAAAATGTCCTTATTAGTGGTGGTTGGATTTGCATTAACACTTCTTACAATATTCCTGGTGGCTCTAGCAGACAGTTTCCTTTTCCTTCCTCTACCAATCAAGTTGTTTGTTGTGTGGTGGCTCTGGAATTTTTTGATGATGCTCTGTACTGTTGCTGTAGGGACCTCAAATTTCTTGGAAATTGACTTGTAACCTAAACCATCCGTATGTGAATTCACAATTTTAGTCCTAAGATCATTACTAAGCTCTTTTTTCTTCCCCATTCTAATAATTTTTATTCTTTTATTGGTTTTCAGTTGATATCATTTTAATTTCTGAAAAATGCAAAAAACGAAATGAAATTAATCAAAGGTTGTATAAAAGCATTCAAAATAAGAATCAAACAGAAAACAAACAGTCAGAAACTCGATTAATACTGAAAAAATAAGGGGGTATGATTATTTTTGAACATTGCAGATTTTATAAATAGCTGTATATTTCTTTTATTAAAAGTATCCCGAGATTTTAAAATGACGAAAATGATCAGAAGAGGTTTATTAAGAATATGTATCAATATGGACGTAAACAATAAATTCTTACAAAAGTTACACCTAATAAACTCAATTTTCAAGGGGGGTATGAATAATATCGGGCACAAGTGTATATATATATATATATATATATATATATATATATATATATATATATATATATATATATATATATATATATATATATATATATATAAGGTTTTTAAAACAATGTAAAAAAAAAATGCCTCTTATTGGACATTTATTTTGTCAGTCAGTCAATTAATTTCCTGCTAAATTGTTTTACTTATATAAACAAACAATAGCATAATTGCGTTGACACACCGGTTCTCGGCAGATAACCGAAGTTAAGCAACGTTGAGCCTGGTTAGTATCAGATGGGTGACCATTTGGGAATTCTATGAATGTATGTGCCCTCCGCTTATCTCGGCATTTGTTTCCAGTCGTCCTGTACTTCACTTGCCACTGGTATTTAACAGTGTCGTCTCAGAAGAGGTGTGGTTAAAGATTGCGCACCTCCTGCCACAAAAATTTCACGCGCAAGCAACCCTTCGTGGGTGTCCATAGTCTGTCCAAGACTGAAGGAGCTGCTGCTGATATCTATATATACGTGTGTGTGTGTGTGTGTGTGTGTGTGTGTGTGTGTTTGATACTTTTGTGGATTTTGTCGGTTTCTTCGAGTTCGACATATGAGATTCGTCAAAACAACTAAGTTGTTTGGAGATCAACACAAATGATTTATTTGTAGTGGAGCAAGCTTTGTGTAGAACCATCTACATTTTTTGGTACAAATGCTAATTTCAGTCTGTGCAATAGTTGTCACAAGACAGAGCAGACAGTAGACCACAGATATTTTTTTTATCAGAGCTTTCCTTCTAGATGCATGTCTTAACGAAGACTGTGGGTGTGCATCTCTTCCAGTGGATTAAAACCGCCCCCAGACATCAACCTGGAAATTTCTACATCCCGGGCGTGGGTGCATACACCGTCTAACATTTGCAAATGGTCGCCTATCAGGTGCTATATATATATATATATATATATATATATATATATATATATATATATATATATATATATATATATATATATATAAACAGATGTTTCGTGGTACACAATTTTAATATTGCTTTAAAAAGTATGAATGGAGTCATTATGGGTGAAGAAAAAAAAAAGAGAAATGGGAAATTGTATAGAGACAAATCGACTAAAAAGAATTATAGGTAAAAAAAAGACATCGAATAAAAAAGGATCCATACGAAATTACGTGTAATAAAAAAAAATTAAGGGATCTAGAGGTTAACCTTTCGACCGACCCTTTTTAATAGATCTCGTCGGTAAGTTACATTAAATTAACGAATGAGAATGGAAAAAGGGGGAGAGATGAAGTCAAGAAAAGAAAAAAATATATATATAATTAAGAAAATCCGTTGTCTACAAATAAGTATAGACAAATCTAAAGCAATATATATATATATATATATATATATATATATATATATATATATATATATATATATATATATATATATACAACAGGTACACTCTGTCTGACCACACATGTTTTTCAAGAATGCAAAGGTTTTGTAAGCGTTTGCAATTCTTGGATGCGTTTTTGAGGAGAAATTCATTTCAAAAGGAAGGTCTACCAAGATAAATGAATAAGCTAATCGTACTTATTCTGATTCCCCTTGATGTAGGTTTTGAGTTCAACATCTCGGTAGCTACTTCAGTGTGTAACCTTACACACACGTTAACATGTGGACACTCGGGAACCAACACGTTGTACATTCAGTCGCAAAAGAGACAAAGAATAAGAAAAAAACTGCTTCAGATTTTAAGAAAAGACGGTGCTTGGGCACTTTTTGCCACCGCGCTATGTTTAAATAGTTTTTTTCAGGTTAAATTCAAGCTTCACGATATCGTTTTTTTATCATTATTAAATTGTTAGGTGGAAACACAGAATGGCTACAAAACACTCTCTCCTCCCCATGTCAAGTATGGCTTTCAAAATAATAACGTTATTATTTCAGAACGGTGGCAAAAATGCACAAGTACTGAAAAGACCTTTCACTCGCCACACGTGACTTCTTTACGGCTGTGACGTTTTCTCTAACGTGATCTCTCTCTCTCTCTCTCTCTCTCTCTCTCTCTCTCTCTCTTCCTCTCTTCCTCTGCTTTATAATCTTTTTCTTTTTCCTTATTACAAGTGTTCACAAAGAGAAAAAAGCTCAGGTAAAAGCTTAGATGAGCCTGTTTCGCAAACTGTTGAGAGTGTTCGTTAATGGACTGGGAGTCCAGGGTTCAATCTGCGGGCGAGTCGTACAAAAAGGTGTAACAAATGGTACTTGATACCCGCTTGCTAAACACTCATCAGTATAAGGTGAGGTCACGGGTAAGCGAGGAAATCCCAGAGGGGGATATCCCCTCATACATCTCAGTGTAGTTGCTAACGAAAAGTGCACTTTTGAGTCTGTCTCAACTATGGTCGATCGCTTTAAATCTGTTTTTTTTTCTTCTTTAGCTTTAGATGATTAATAGCTAAGCTATATGTACTAGACACGTTAATTTTATGTTCGCGTATCCTTTTCTTTTTATATGTTGACACAACCGTTTGTTGAAGCTATATGAGTGCATAGATATACTATACAATGTGTATACGTTTGATACCTTAGACCAAAAACTGAAACGGAAGATTGGTACAGACCATTCCTCACAAAGAGAGACAATATATATATATATATATATATATATATATATATATATATATATATTGTCTATTGAAAAAGCCCGCATAATTCGGGCGAAACGTCGAGCCTCCGGTCTTCCGCTTTCTTTTCACATCATATATATATATATATATATATATATATATATATATATATATATATATATATATATATATATATATATCAGGTTAGTGCATAAATTCCCGCCGTTTAATAAAACCTTTTTGTTCTAAAACATAGTTTGAGATTTGGCAAAGTATTATATACTATTAGAAAGCACGTGTTCTGTTGTACAAGATAATGGTCATCGTTTTTTGCTCATGCATTTTTCCTTGTTTTTCAGAACCGTCAAAAGGATTGTCAAGTAGATGAAAAAAAAAAGCCATGTTCGACACTTCCTTCTTTTCGCCTTTAATCGAGGTCAAAAAGAGAAAGAAGTGACTAAAAAAAATTGTGCCGCATATGGAGAAAACGTTATAGCTGACATAACTGTTTGAGATTGGTTTACCAGATTCAAACATGATCATTTTGACCTCAATGACGCTCTTCGTTTCAGAAGACCAATCAAGATAGACGTAGACCAACTCAGGGTGTTTTTTTTAAGGAATATTGTCATCAGACATGTACAGAATTGGGTAAAAAGATGAAGTGTGAACTTGGAGCTTGGCTCCTACACTAAATTACTTTATCTGTTAAAATGTTTTGATTTTCTTCGAAAAAACATATGCATTAAGCTTATATATATATATATATATATATATATATATATATATATATATATTTATATAATAAAAATTGCAATTAAATTTACCAAAATGATCCAAGATGTTAAAATTAAAGTATATTATAAATATTAAAGAATTAATATTTATAAAGTTATCTCAGCCAGAAAACCAAATAGGAAATAGAGCTTATAATACGAGCACACAGTTAATAAAAAATGTTAAAAAAACACTTTGAAATTAGTTAAAAACATATTTAATCTGAAATGGAAATTAAATAAGATTAAATATGTTTTTAACTCATTTCAAAGTGTTTTTCAACATGTTTTATTAACTGTTTGCTCGTAAATATATATATATATATATATATATATATATATATATATATATATATATATATATATATATATATATATATATATACGGGTCAGAAAAAACACTATGCAGTTTAATTAACGTTTCGTTTATATAAGAGCTCTACATTTGTATTAAGCACTTTGGAAAAATATAAGGTTTTAGTACAATGCATTTGATATATATATATATATATATATATATATATATATATATATATATATATATAATCAGAACTACTGCAAATAGTTATTCCACTTAAGTTTCAGTTGAAAATTCATAAACTGTGACGCATTTTTCAAGGGATTTTCTTGCATCAATTGAAATGTTTCTTCGTTTCTATATTATCGTTATGTAACGTCAGTATTATGTAACGTACCTGTCAGTTAGTGCGTTACAACCGCTACTATTATTCATTTCTATTTTTAATTTTATTCGAATATATATATATATATATATATATATATATATATATATATATATATATATATAACAACTTATTAATTTACGTATATGTTTCAGGTGTGCATTGACAAACTGTAAATTAGATGGCAAAATAAATCAATTAAGAAGAAACAAAAAAGAAATCAGCAATATTCTATTTCTTTGCTCACATAGAGATAAAAAAAAAGTGTATCAGAGTATTGTTGAATCAACAAAGAGATTAGAACTAAATCAACATAGAGTGACAGGTAAGTGTTTAAATAGTTGCTCAGTTTATTACAAATTACGAAAAGGAAGAAAACATGATTTTTTTAAAACGTTAACCAATCCAAAAACCAAGGAATGTTTGATTCGTGTATTTTTATATGATTGCAACGACCCGTGGCGGAATAGTTAAAGTACTCGGAAAAAAAAATCAATTAAAAAAGTAATATTCTCCTGAAGGTTGAAGATTCAATTCTCAGTGTTGGCAACCGAAAAATACAACTGTGAATTACTTAGTACCTCTATCCAGTCATGGCTGACGAAACGAGAGCATACTACCCCTGTGAAGTAAAAAAAAAAAAAAAAAGAAGGGTTCCGTTCGAATTTCCGTCCCAATTCCAAAGTTCGGCAGAAATATTTCCGAATTTGACAAGATACACCTGAAGAAGATCGGAAGTTACATCGACCAAAACGTTGTGAAAACAACACTGAAGATGAGAACAGTAATCCAAAGAATCCAAATAATATGAATAACCAATCCTCATCTAAAAAAATTAGAGATGTAGTTTTGTCATGAATGTGAATAGAAAAAAAGGCTTTAAGAAATAATATTGATTCACTCTTATTGTGCTAACTCAGAGTAAAGACACGCATATACTATATATACATAATATTAAGTTTGGAAAATATATATGGCAATTACGCTACACATAATTTTCTGCGTTTCAACCTCCCGTGTTGACATATAAAAATATAACTGTTCATCAAATTATAATTTGCGCAACTTGAGCTTCATCAGAGCATAGGGAAAAATCATATTATAAAAGTTTTACAGCCCAGGTATAAGACCTTTCCAGGCACTGTACGCAGTGTTGTCACGAATGAAAGAAACCTTTCCGAAAATTAGAAAATTCTTGTGTGTCTATCCCAATTAACGAATTAAATATATATATATCTTTAAAGGAAAAAAAGATTTATAGCTCTCAGAAACTGAGACATGTACATGTGAGTATTATATTTTTCTAACAGTTCACTTTTTATAAGTTTTAAAAAAAATATTCGAGCTGAGACCAAAAACAAAACCTAAAGCTAGTGAGCCAAATATATATATATATATATATATATATATATATATATATATATTATTTTACGTGCATAAAAGTAAACCTACGGACACACGCTTGTAGCAATCGTCAGGACAGGTTAGGATCGAACTACTGACCTGTGCTGACGAAGGCTAAAAGCCAGAAACACGTGTGTCCATAGGTATACTTTTATGCACGTAAAATAATATTTAATAATAAGAATAAATAAATAAATGCATCCCATAAAAAATAAGGCCAGTCTCTTCATATATATGTGAATAACAATGAGAGCTTATATCTCTTAAATAAATTTAACAAAAAAAAAAACCGCTAAAGTAGTGGAAAAAAAATAAAAATTACAGCGTTTCGAAGTTGTTAATATCGCTAAAAAAGCCAAATACAAATCTTAACACACACACACACACATATATATATATATATGTGTGTGTGTGTGTAAAGATTTATATATATATATATATATATATATGTGTGTGTGTGTATATATATATATATATATATATATATATATATATATACAGTCCTGGTCAAAATCATAAGACCACTTAGGAAAGTAAGCGTTTACGCATATTATCGAATTTTTAATCAAACAAATGGTTGAAACCATTGCCAAAAGGGAAAATATAATGGGAAAAAATGAAATCTGCTTCATTCGAAACCTTAACCTTGATCTAATAATTATTTTTAAAAAAACAAACATTTTCACCTGGTCAATATGATAAGTCCACTGATAATTTATCTAACAAAAGACAATTATAAATTACTAAAAAGGGTCTCAGTATTTAGTATAGCCTCCATTATTACGAATTACTTCAAAAATTCTCTTCGGCTTGCGACTAAGTTTTTTATCAGTTGCGAAGGAATTTTATCCTATGTATTGAAAACTGAATCAGAAATTCCTTTATCGAATCATACTGGGTTCCTCCTTGAACACCTCTTTTTGCCATCCATGCCGAACGATTTTCAATTGGATTGAGGTCCGGAGAACATGCTGGATGATCTAACAATTCTATATTATTTGAAGAAAAGTATTCCTGTGCTTGTCGAGAAGTGTGCATTGCAGCGTTGTCTTGCTGGAAAACCCAATTTCTTCCACACAGATGTGAACCTTCAGTCCTGATAGAAGCATTTTCAAGCATTGAAATGTACTTCAATGATGTTTGCCGGCCTTTCACTAGTTGCAACTTTAGGGTCCCAGCTGACGAGAAAGCACCCCAGATCATTAATGACCCTCCTCCTCTATGCCGAGTTAAAAATGTCTCTTTGGGCAAATTTTTATCATGCCAATAGTGTTGAAATCCATCTGGACCATCTAGATTAAACTTTTTCTCATCGGAAAAAATTACATTTTCCCACTTCTCTTCATCCCAAGTCTGGTATTTGGCGGCATATTTAAGTCGGTTTGTTTTGTGCTGTTCAAGAGGACGTAGTTTCTGCAGTCGCTTTAAATGATTGAAACCCTTCATTTTCAGATGCCTTCTGATGGTTTTAGGACTACATTCTGCTGTGATTTGGCTTTTCAATCGACTTGATCTCATACTGGAGTTTTTTTTTTTAACTTCTTCTGATACGGCGATCCAGTGATGGGGTTATTTTTTTTTTTTTTTTTTGGTCGACTTGGACTCTTTTTGTGCCCATATTGATATGGATTTCTTAAAAAATTTGTGATGACCATTTTGCTACGATTCACTTCGTTTGCAATGTATCTATGGGAGAGTCCACCCCTATTAAGCTCAAAGATCCTTCCTCTCTCAAACTCTGATAATGGTTTCCCTTTTGTATTTATAATTTAGTAAGATGTTTTTTATCCACTAACAAGTTGCTTTTAGTAACATAGAAAGCTTTTCGTATTCATTTTTTTTTTCAAAACTAGCCAATTTTATTGAAGCGGTATTATCATTTTGACCAGGTGAAAATGTTTGTTTTTTAAAAAATGATTATTAGATCAAGGTTAAGGTTTCGAATGAGCAGATTTCATTTTTTTCCATCATATTTTCCCTTTTGGCAATGGTTTAAACCATTTGTTTGATTAAAAATTCGATAATATGCGTAAATGCTTACTTTCTTAAGTGGTCTTATGATTTTGACCAGGACTGTATATATATATATATATATATATATATATATATATATATATATATATATATATGAAAGAGAGAGAGGCAGATACAGAGATAATCAGAGAGACAGACAGACAGAGGGATAACGTATATGTTTATATGTAGTTCATCTAATTGGGGCAGTTATTACATATGAATAAATAACATAAAGTTCTCATGTAAATAGCTCAATAGCTCAATAGTGCTACTTAGTTTTTTAAAGTTTTTTTTACGTGCTAGTGAAGCCCAAGTTGCTGAAATTATAATTTAATGAACATTTATATTAATATATGCCAACACGGGGCCTAAAACAATTGTACGAAATGCTGTGACTAATAAAATAAAAACTTTCTGAAAATTAGTAAATTCTAGTGTATCCAGTCCTATTCAGCTGTAAATAAATATATATATATATATATATATATATATGAATATATATATATATATATGAATATATATATACATATATATATCTGAATACACACATAGACACATATATATATATATACATATATATATATATATATATATATATATATATATACTAGCAAAAGTACCCGTCGTTGACTGGGTTCAAAAACAGCCTACAAAAAATGGACTCTGATTTATGAAAGCATGATAGGTTATGAAAAGGAAGGAGAAAGAGTTGTAAAGAGATAGCTTCGAATTGGGGGTATCAAAACCAAAGCAAAATATCATTAAAGTAAAAATAGAATAGATATACCCCATAATTTATTATATCATACCTGTTCACACTGAAACACTTATCACAATATTCTGTGGATCTATATTAAAAAACCTTGTTAAACTTTGTGACATATTTCCATTCTACAGAGGTCAGGCACGAACGAACACCCCATAATTTTATTATACCATATTTCTTCAAACTGAAACCTAATCATCAAAGTATACTTACGCAGATAGATATGAAAAGTCTTTCTTAAAGTTTGTGCCCATTTCCATTCTATGGATGCCAGGGGCGAACGCAGACCCCACAATTTTATTATACCATCCCTATTTAAGTTAAAACATACTTATCAAAGTATTATTATGTACATCTATATCAAAAGCACTTGTAAACTTTTTTTTTTTTTAATTTTTAAATTTTTTATTTCCATACTTTGTGGACCAGGCGCGTACGCAGACCCCACAATTTTAATGAATCATCATTATGCCAGATCAACATACCCATTCCTGTGTCTCGATACATCTTCTATCATTATATGTGATCAGTTTTCTATAATAGTCACCCATATAGGAGCCTATTCGTGACCAGACACACACACAGACGTTCAGCTTTAAATTATGGATATATACATATATATATCTGTTATAATATAAAGCTGAACGTGTGTGTGTGTGTGTGTGTGTGTGTGTGTGTGTGCGTCTGCGCGCGCGCTCATATATATGTACATGTGTGTGTTAGATTGACAATAATCAGATGGTGTGTTGATCATAGGTGATAACATAAAACGAGATTAGGTTAGGTATGTTTTCTTACTTCCTTTGAAGATTGTAATGCTGGGTATGGGGCAGCCAAACCAGCTGCCAACATTGCCCCGCTTTTTTATTGAAACCAACCGAGAGCTCTTTTTAGTATCCTCGCCGTTCCCTTACCATTATTTATATATATATATATGTGTGTGTGTGTGTATGTGTGTGTGTGTGTGTGTGTATGAATATGAAATAGATAAAATACATGTTTTTGTGTGCATGTATTTTTACAAATATATATATATATATATATATATATATATATATATATATATATATATATATATATACTAGCTGACCGTCCAGCATCGCCTGGTAATAAAATACGCTTAAATATGCTATTTTGATTAATGTAGATTTCTATTTATTATTATATTATATTGGACCCAATATATAGTAATACTTTAAAAAGTTTTAAAAAAAAACGACTTGTGAGCTACCACCGAAAATCAAAACCAAAACGTTTCACTTACGATTTACTTTTTCCTTTACCTGAAGTATGAAGACATGTTTGCTGCAAGGCTAAAAATAAAAACATAATGAATAGCTATTACGTTACGCATGCATACTCGTAATGCCGTGGTTCGACCATCACCTGGCAAAGTCCATTTCTTTAATCTTTACACTTTTGCACCGATTTTCCCCGGCTAAAACCCAAATATAAAAATTTCGCATGGGTTCGAATACCCTATATATTAAGTTTCATGCCCGTAGACCAAAAACAGATAGAAGATTTTGGTAAGTAAAATGTGTTAAACTTATATACGCATACATAAATATATATATAGAAAGAGGTTTGTGATTACTCTAACCTTTTTACACAAATATTATTGAAGTATAAATTATGTAGAATATCTGCATGAATATAATTACACGAAATAGGTAACTAAAGATGGCCATTCCATGAGAAAACGGAAAAAAGAACTAATAATGAATTCATTAAAATGAATGCTTAAAAGCATATGCAAATTAGCTAGATCTTTTGTAGATTAATGCAATTCCACGACCCATACATAACGAAGTTGTATTTTCTTGTGTTGTTTTTGGATTTATACATATATTGTGTTTATGAAAGCATATATATACATATGTCTTACAGATGTAAGTTTGTGTATACATCTTTGTATATATACGTACACACACGCGCGCGCGTGCGCACGCACACACATACACGCACATATATATATATATATATATATATATATATATTATATATGCACGTATATAAATGTGTGCATATATATAAAAGTGCACGAGCTTTTGTATATATTAGTTTATATAGGTAAGGTTGCTGACTACTGTACAAACGGTCGCATTTCTAATATCGAATATTTTTATCGGCTCTAACAGCATTGAAAAGACATGATGATACTGCGAAACCGCCGTCTGCGAATGAGGTCTATATATATATATATATATATATATATATATATATATATATATATATATATATATAGAGAGAGAGAGAGAGAGAGAGAGAGAGAGAGTAAGACCTATATATATCACTTCTGTAATGAAAAAGACAATAATTTTAAAAGTAAATTTTATAAGTAAATTTTGGTTAAAATTATATATATATATATATATATATACACACACACACACACACACATATATATATATATGAAATTCCACGTACATATAAATATATACGCATATACTAATGCATATATATATATATATATATATGTGTGTGTGTGTGTGTGTGTGTGTGTGTGTGTGTGTGTGTGTGTGTATTAGTATATGCGTATATATATATATATATATATATATATATATATATATATATATATATATATATATATATATATATATACATTAGTCTTGGGACGATTAATCGGAACTTTTGGGGATATTGGAATCGGAAAAATATGTCCATATTTTTCCAATGCCAAAAACGATTCTTCTAATTATTATTTTTTTTATTTGACTTTGTTTAAAACAAAATCATTCTTTACTGGTAGTAATAATAAAATAATAAATATTTATTGATTTGTAACTCTAAAATGAAAAAAAATCTAAAGTAAATCTAAAATGTATAGATCACCCACAAAAGTGTAATTTTTACACTTGGAAAAATATGCGCAAATTTGGGTTAGGTTTTTTACCGTAATCGAAGCAAAATAACGATTTTATAGTTAAATATTTAGAGATTTATAAAGAATCGGAATCGGTAATTGTAATTTAGTACGGAATCGGTAATTGTATTGCAATCGGGGAAGATATTGATATATTTTCCTCACTAATATACATATCTCTCTCTCCCTCGCTCCCTCTCTCTATCTCTTTCAATCTCTCTGTCTCTCTCAATCTTTCTCTCTCTCTCTCTCTCTTTCTCTCTTTATCTCTCTGTATATATATATATATATATATATATATATATATATATATATATATATATATATGAGCAAACAGTTAATAAAATATGTTAAAAAACACTTTGAAATGAGTTAAAAACATATTTAATCTAAAAAGGAAACACTAGATAAATGGATAGTCCTTAATCCGCGGAGTTTCGAAGAAATACTTTCCTTCTCATCAGAGGGTAGAAATTAGCAATAAGCTCTATTTCCTATTTGGTTTCATCGAGCTTTTACATCTGGCTGAGATAATTTTATAAATATTAATTCTTTAATATTTATAATATACTTTAATTTTACCATCTTGGATCATTTTGGCAAATTTAATTGTAATTTTGAATTTTATATATACATCATAAGAGATGCAGTGTTTACGAGCCTGATATAAGCAACAGTAAACTTCAATCTAATATGAATACCAAGTATTTATATTTATTGTTTGCTTTTCTTTTTGCGATACGTCTTGAATCAATTCAATTATTTACGAAAGTGCATTTTTACCTAAATGCGTGTTTGGACTAATTTTCCCTTGAACCAATTTGGTACCCCCACATGGGGAGTGGCATATATATTATTTTTAAAATATAATTATCTACTCTCACGTGTCAGTGGATAATTATATAATTATATATAATAATTATATATAATAATTATATAATTATATATAATAATTATATATAATAATTATATATCATATATAATTATATATAATAATTATATAATCATATATAATTATATATAATTATATTTTAAGAATAGTATTTATGTATAGATATTTTAATCCCAACCAAATAATAAAGCTCAATACATACACAATAGACAGTAGAGCCCGTTATAAGAGAAAAGAAATTAAAACTGTAAGTTGAATTTACAATCAAGCACTTGTGCCCTCACGACGTAAACAGCCTCGACAAACCCGACAGGCAGCGAAATCCCACCCAACACAGTAGAGATCCCTAGATTTAAAAGATCTTTCTACTCCAGTAGTTTCTTTCCCAGAACCGCTAGACTTTGGAATTCCATTCCAGGTACCTGCTTCCCCAACTGTACTGACGTGCAGAAGTTCAAGTGTAACGTGAACCGACATCTTGCTGCCCAAATCCCTACATAGTAGCCCATTACCGTTGCCCCTAATAGTAGCCCCCTACACCAAAGTGGTAATGTGCCTTGTTTGGGGTGGAAATGTCACACAAAAAAAACAAATTCCAGTCAAATTTATTGTTCGACTGAATACTCCTAAAAGCAATTTAAATTTAAATTGTTTTTTGGAGTATTCAGTCGAACAATAAATTATATTGTAAATTTCAACTTACAGTTTTAATTTCTTTTATTTTACATATATATATATATATATATATATATATATATATATATATATACATATATACACATATATATATAAAGTGTGTTTATATATATATATAATGTGTTTATATATATATTGTGTTTATATATATAGATATATATATATATATATATATAAAGTGTGTTTATATATATATATATATATGTATATATAAACACACTTTATATATATATATATATATATATATATATATATATAAGCACTTCTGTGGTGAAAAATATTAACATATGTTAATACGTGTCTTTGTTGCAATTCATACTAATTTCAATTAAACGAGTGTTGCTTAAACGAACTTCTACTAAGAGTGACTTTATGTCTCACTTATTATTACTGTTGGTTAGATAAGAGGAGTTGAGAGCGCCAGGTATGAATGATTCCACAGCTCAAATATAAGAACCCTTGTTTTGTCTATATAACGTTTGGTTTCTCTTGTTAACGATCATATAACAGAAATTATCAACACAAATAATCAGCAACACGTGCAAAGGTGTTCGTTACATGCTCGCTGAGATTTATACATACATACATACATACATACATACATACATATATACATACATACATACATACATATATACATACATACATACATATATAGTAGCTGCCTTCAGTCTTGACATACTATGAATACCCATTGCAAGGATGCCTGCGCATGAAAGTTTTTGTGGCAAGTGTTGCGCAATCACAACCACACCTCTGTTGAATCTGCATTGTTAAATACCAGTGGCAATTGGAGGTTCAGGACGACTGGAAACAATGCTATACATACATACATACATACATACATACATACATACATACATACATACATACATACATACATGAAAACATACATACATATGTATATACGGAGTTACGTACATATACATGTGTACTTACATAGTGTTGTTTATCTCTTTCGTGTCCATTTCGGGGTGGGGGCGCGTTTTTACGGTTGACTAGAATCTAGAGTTAGGTTTTTGTTGTTTTTTCTTTTTTTTTATATTCTTGTATTTTCTTCTTCTTTTTCTTTCTTCTACACGTTCAACGTTCACTTCTTTCTGACATGCATCGTTGGTTTTGGTTTCGCTTGGTTTTGTTTTATCTATCTATTCTTTCCTTCTCCTTTTTTATTTCCTATAGCGTCTTGCCTCCTCCCGGAGAACATATTCCAGCTCCTGTAGACAGCCATCTCACACGTTCTCCTACCCTTCCTTGTGTAGATTTTTAAATACTGACAATGCTACCTCCTCCTCCTCCTCCTCCTCCTCCTCCTCCTCCTCCTCTGCATCCTCCCACTCTAGCGTCTCAGTTTTTTCTTTCGGTCACTTCTTCCTCCTCTTCATCTTCCTCCTCTCGCTACAGCAGCATCCTCATACTCATCACCCTCCTCCTCCCTTTTTTCGTCTGATTTGGCTCTTGTTGTCTGCATCGTTGCTCCTCCTCCTCCTCCTCCTCCTCACTCCTCAGTGAGCTCATCTTCGGAATTTTCTGCATTCCTAGTTTCGATAAGAAGAATAAAGAGGGATCTTTATTATTTTGTTGCATCTGCGTCGCCGTCTTTCGATGAAAGGATGGACTTGGAGTCAGATGTAGATATTTTTCGGCAAAAGAATAAAAAAAATAATAATAGAGATGAAACTAAAAATAAAAAATAAATGTAAACAAACGAAAACTGCAAGAATAACGAAGTTAAGATTTTGAGAAAGGGAAGAGAATACGATTTAAAATAACTGATAAAACCAGGTACATCATGTTTAAAACGAGGTCCATTTTAAATAGCTAATAAAACGAGGTAACTAGCTAATATAAACAGCTACCTTATGAAGATCTATAAACATTTTAAATCAGTAATTTTCAAATATATACATTTTAAATAGCAAACGAACCAGCTAAATAGCTAATCAAACCAGGTAAATAGCTATTAAAATCAGGTACAGTTTTTAAATAGTTAATAAAATTGGTATGTTATATTTAAAACGAATTACATTTGACGTAACTAATGACATATCATACATTATATTTTAGACCCGTTACATTTTTAGGATTTAAGAAAAAGGGATAAATCTACTATAATATAAAAGGAAGTGTGTGTGTGTGTGTGTGTGTGTGTGTGTGTGTGTGTGTGTGTGTGTTTGTGTGTGAGCGAGAGAGAGAGAGAGAGAGAGAGAGAGAGAGAGAGAAAGAGAGAAAGAGAGAGGCTGAACCGATTTTAAAAAAATTCACACCATTAATATCTGCAACAGAGAGATGAAACTTTCAGGTCATGAATGCATAATTTCAGTCATTATAACAATTTTATTTGTCATCCCCTCTTATTCATTCGGGCTGGAATAAAAAAATAGGAGGCATTACTTTTGGAACGCCCCTCGTATTATTATTACTCCCTAGAAGTTTTCACATAGGCCATCATCTAACAATTCTCTTTGAAAACAGTCTATGGTGTTCACTGGAGTCTGAGTGACAATAATTTTCCCCAGATTTTCAGAACTCTCAATCTCTCTCGACAACTTTTGCAAATGAATTCGCGTAATCGCAATAGCCATCTACCATTGATTCCTCATTGGTAGCGATCATTGGTGTTCACTGGGATATGGCTGGCAATAAGCCCTCCCAAGATCCCAGTACTCCTCGCACTTATCCAGCAGAGGTCTGGGATTTTTTTTTTCTCCTTAGTCTTTTCATCCTCCTTGACCCTCCTTGTTTATTTGGTGCGGCACCAGTTTATGGTGACCAAGAGGAAAAGTAGCCGAGTGAGTAGGGCGAGGGCGGCAGAGGTTAACTTAAAAATTTTTATCATTATTTCTTTTCTTTTCTACTAGCTTTCAGTTCTATTTAACCTCTTTATGTTGTGTGTTTTTTTGTTTTTTTTCTGAGTCAGGTCTTTTAATATTTTGCTGCAATTAGACCACTATTAAAGTCAGCGCCAATGGACGCAATTGACGAAGTGTCCATGTTGAATCATCGATCTAGAATAAAGTTTAATCAGTAAAGTAGATTAGCCCAGATGAGGGAGCCCTCAGATGCCGGACCCAATTTACAGCAATCAGCGTAATGAGTGCTTTGATCTGGATAATAGCCAGCTAATAATTGTCGAAAACAGATATCACACAGTGACAAAATGGAAAGAAATGAAGCACCTTATGTATACGGATGATGCGAAACTATTAGCAAAAAAAAAGTGAAAAGGAGCTAGAGACACGTATAAACACAGCCGGGATCATTAGGCAAGAACGAGAACACTCATTAAAACTTTATTATATAGCAGAAGCTTCGTCGTCGTCGTCGTCGTCATCATCATCATCATCATCATCATCATGGAGGTGACGGTTGCTAAGTGGTTAACAATACGGACTGACAACCTGGGTGTGCCATGTTTGAATCCACTTAGAGATGCTGACAACCTTCACGTGGTCATTCTCGTAAGTACTCGATGTCTTTCTGAAAAGACTTCCAATTAGAAAGACATCGGGGAAATGAATACCAACAATACTCATTTGCATCATTCTAAATGAATGGATGAATAATGATAAACAACAGCAACAATCATCATCATCATCATCATCATCATCATCATCATCATCATCGGCTTTCTGTCTGAAAATGTTGGACGATTTTTTAGAAATTGATTTTGAAACTAACATATTTCCGCCAGGTCTTTATTTGTCCCTCTCTCTCATAATCATCATTGGCTTTCTCTGGAATTTGCGCGACAATAAGCCTCCCCAGGATTTAAGTGGAAGTCTCAATGGTACTCTCCCTCCTTGGTTCTTCCATCCTCCTAAACTCTTCATGATCATTTTCTGTGGCACCAACCAATGCCGGTGCCACAGGAATTTTATTTTTGTGTCCGGGGAGGTAGTGTCAGATTATAGGATTTTATTATTCGCTGACTCCTACATAAACCCTTATCAGTGATTGCACGCTGGTAATGACAATTAGTATTCCCTGGAGTTTGAGTAACAAGTCACACTAGATTTCCACCACTCTTCAGCTCGTTCAATAACTACTGCAAATTCGTTTGCGTTATTGGAACATCCATTGACCATTGCTTGCTTGCTGGCAATGATCGGAATTTGAGATACCATAAGCTTCCCCAAAGTATCATCATCATTACCACCACCACCACCACCACCACCACCACCACCACCACCACCACCACCATCATCATCTTCATCATCATCATCATCATTATCATCATCCCCACCAAACCGGCATCATTATGGGTTTAATGTCAGTTTTATATGCTGCCATATGTTGGGTGGATTTAAGAAATTGACTTCCAAGCTAATCTATTTCTGACCAGGTATTTATTTATCCCTCTTTCCCTAAGTCCATTTTTATCACTTCTTTCATGTTTTCTTGATCTTCCCTTGTGGACAGGACTTCTGCCTTAACTGACCCAAGAGTCTCATGCATTCTTTCAATGTGGCCATACCATCATAGTCTCCTGTTCTTTGCAGATCTCCTAATACTGTGTATATTTAATCTTCCTCTGGAGTTATGTGAACTGAGCTCGTCCTTAAAAATTACATTTTTATCACACAACCATCGTATCATTCTCATCCCATTTCTCTCCATGCTATGCATGTCCTCAAGCCTCACTGGCTAGATTCCACTTTAATGCATAATCACACTGCGTACACATGCCTGATATATGCTTACTTTAGTTTACAGTGCCATTACTAACCAGTAGAATGTTAGCATTGTAGACTAAGTTAAGAGTCTTTCAGGCATGTGTCTGAAGTGTGATGAAATGTGATGAAGTGTGATGAAATGTGATAAAGTGTGGAAGCAAAATCTCTCGAATGAGGATTGAGAATATGCATGGATAAAAATGATATGAGGAATGTGTAATAATGAGAGGTTAAATGATACGTTTAGGTCTGATGATCTCACAGGAAGATTAAATATAGAAAATATAGGGAGAGGTGTGCAGAACAGAAGACTATGATGGTATGGCCACGTTGAAAGAATGGACAAATAGATGTAGGACAGTCGAGGTAGCAGTGTCAGACCACTGGTGCAGGCCAAGCAAAACATGGGAGTGTTCATCTCCTTTAGGTATTGTACATATCCGCTCATGTGAATAAATGCAGCACGTAATATTTCCAAATGGTTTAACTTTGGTGATCTAATGAAAACCGGTTTTTCAACGTGATTACGGCGTAGATATAATAAGAAAACAAGTTAGAAATACGAGAATACTTCTTGGAATTGAATTACACAGCAGAAACTTATTGGAATGGATAAATATCTAGGTGGTAAGATACTCAGGACTCTCCATAACTGAGCGAAGGAAGAACTCAGTAAACAGTATGAATAAGCTAACAGTGAAAAGATCATGCACAAGACACTATAGCAGAATATTGAGCGACTCTGTATACAGTGGAAAGAGGGAGACCGAGGATTAATTAAAATTGAAAATTGTTTTTAATATAAAAATTAAAAAATTCGGCAAATACAAGATACAAAGAAACTGCTTATCACTGTTAAGGACAACATGAATTGAAACATCATATCAGGTATTGTTGTGCTGTATCCTCAAGCCATACAGAGCGTCCCCAGGTTGCGGATAGGGGAAACCCCTCTATTTATAGGGGGTAGCTTTGAATATTAAATCAAAAGCCGCTGACAATGAGGAAATAAAATGAAAATGAATACCAAAAATAATACATACTGGCTGGCCGTCGCCCAGGATAAAAAGGGTCCCTTACCTCGTTCACACACCAGACGAGAAAAGGTATTTGAAGGTGTGAACCGTCTTACCTCAGATAATGGCACTACCATGACAGAGGTCCACTTGGATCAGCCAACAGATCGTGAATTAGATCCTGGCCCCAAACCATCATGTACAACTACAAGAAAAGGAAACAGAAGAGGCCTAAAAACCCAACCCTGGACAGTTGCACAAAAGAAGGTATTATTATATTGCTACCATTATTCAAAGTTTGAAAAATGGAGCAGAACGTCGAATGAGATCCTACAAGAGAAAATCAAGAATTCTGACCTCCCTGAAGTGATACCAGTCATCATAGGAGCAACTGGGCTTATGAAAAAGAACTTTAAAAAGTACATAGCAAGCATACCCGGTGAACCAAGTGCAAGTGAAATACAAACGATTGCACTGAAAGGGACGGCTAGAATCCTGAAAAGATCTCTTGGTTGGACTCACTAAAATAGGGGTAAATGTCAGACATCTGGTTGGATGTCCCATCCCCTAGAAGAAAAAGTTTAAGAAAAATGAAAAAAAAAAAGAGTGACACATATCTTGAAAACGCAGCTGTTAAACCAGATATAGTGATTTGGGACAGAGCAAACAAAAAAGCGACCGTAATAGAGGTCAGTGTACCCAATGATACAAGGCTTAACAGAGTTGAGAGGGAAAAGATTACAAAGTATCAAGGACTTATGTATGATATGAAACGAAATTGGAAATTAAAAGACGTTTCAATTATACCAGTCATCATAGGAGCAACTGGGCTTATGAAAAAGAACTTTAAAAAGTACATAGCAAGCATACCCGGTGAACCAAGTGCAAGTGAAATACAAACGATTGCACTGAAAGGGACGGCTAGAATCCTGAAAAGATCTCTTGGTTGGACTCACTAAAATAGGGGTAAATGTCAGACATCTGGTTGGATGTCCTATCCCCTAGAAGAAAAAGTTTAAGAAAAATGAAAAAAAAAAAGTGACACACTGGTTATCGTTAGATCATTGGAGTTAAGCAACGTTGAGCCTAGTCAGTACCAGATGGATGACCTTTTTTGTGTCTGAGATCTCTCCTCTCACTCTCCACTCTCTTTGAAGATTTGCATGAACAGATATAGTTATGAGCATTTGCTCGCTAACATCATAATAATAATAACCTCATCAGTATGATCGACTTATATGATTAACTTCACTTGATGATCTTCCCATCTATTTGCAATAGAAACATCAACACCACGATATTCTCTCAAGAAAGTCAACGCCACCAGCAAACCTCCCCCACACGCTTCCAACATTTAAACAGCATATCCATGAAATGCCACGGAATTTATTTGGAAATCACGTCAAGTTTTCACTTTGACATTTTCAGGAAAATTCCTCTTCCTTTAATAACACCGAGAATATGTGGCGCTTCTTCAGAATAAAAAAGAAAATGGAAAGCCGTAAAGTTGAATTTTCATTATAAACTAATATTATCTACTTAATTTTTATGTCAATTGCCATTAAAACCAATGTTATCTACTTAATGCTTATGTCAATTGACATTAAAAACCGATGTTATCTGCTTAAATTTTATGTCAATTGCCATTAAAAACCAATGGTGTCTACTTAAATTTATGTCAATTGCAATTATAACCAATGTTATCTACTTAATTTTTATGTCAATTGCCATTAAAAACCAATGTTATCTACTTAATTTTTATGTCAATTGCCATTAAAAACCAATGTTGTCTACTTAATTTTTATGTCAATTGCCATTAAAAACCAATGCTATCTACTTAATTTTTATGTCAATTGCCATTCAAAATCAATGTTATCTACTTAATTTGTATGCCAATTGCCATTAAAAAACAATGTTATCTATTTAATTTTTATGTCAATTGCCATTAAAAACCAATGTTATCTATTTAATTTTTATGTCAATTGCCATTAAAAACCAATGTTATCTACTTAATTTTTATGGCAATTGTCATTAAAAACCAATGTTATCTACTTAATTTTTATGTCAATTGCCATTAAAACCAATGTTATCTACTACCGTGTTTGACAAGCTTCTGGGTTTGACCTTTACTCCTGATCTGAAATGGAACACTTACATCAAGTCTGTTGCCAAGGTCGCTGGAAAGATGGTGGGATCCTTCTACCGCTCCAGAAGAATTCTCTATCTATATAAAAGCCAAGTACGTCCAAGGATGGAATACTTTTGTCATATCTGGGCAGAAGCTGCTAAAAACAGCCTATCTTGCCTTGACAGAGTAGAAAATACACTTCGTGGCTTAGTGGGGGATGCCCTTTTCTCTACCCTGCAACCTCTCTCCCACAGAAGAGACGTTGCGAGCCTATCCTTGTTTTATCGTTATTTCCATGGCAGGTGCTCGTCTGAACTCCAATCTCTGGTCCCCCCTCGCCAATCTTTCACGAAAAACACCCGTCTAGCTGAATCCACTATCAAAAGTTTTCCCCACTCTTTATCTGTGCCTAAATCAAAGCGCGGATTCCATGAACAAAGCTTCTTTCTTAGAACTGCACGCCTGTGGAACTCTGTTCTGTCTGCCTGCTTCCCACCGGACTACAACTTGGATGTGTTCAAGTCCAACGTTAATAAATTCCTAATGAACCGCCCCCTTAAGTAAACACTTCATCAAATCTCCACACTAACGTGATGTACTTGCAATAACCCGTATCCCTGAGTGGCATCCGGGCCTTGATAAGTGGTGATCACTGTGTAAAAATAAAAATAACTTTATTTTTATGTCAATTGCCATTAAAAACCAATGTTATCTACTTAATTTTTATGTCAATTGCCATTAAAACCAATGTTATCTGCTGAATTTTTATGTCAATTGACATTAAAAACCAATGTTATCTACTTAATTCCTGTGTCAATTGCCATAAAAAAATAATGTTATCTACTTATTTTTTATGTCTATTGCCATTTAAACCAATGTAATCTACTTAATTTTATGTCAATTGCAATTAAAAGCAATGTTATCTACTTAATTTTTATGTCAATTGCCATTAAAAACCAATGCTATCTACTTAATTTTTATGTCAATTGCCATTAAAACCAATGTTATCTACTTAATTTTTATGCCAATTGCCATTAAAAACAATGTTATCTACTTAATTTTTATGTCAACTGTCATTAAAAAGCAATGTTATCTACTTTATTTTTATGTCAATTCCAATTAAAAACCAATGTTATCTACTTAATTTTTATGTCAATTGCCATTAAAAACCAATGTTATCTACTTAATGCTTATGTCAATTGACATTAAAAACCAATGTTATCTATTTAATATTTATGTCAATTGCCATTAAAAACTAATGTTATCTACTTAATTTTTATGTCAATTCCAATTAAAAACCAATGTTATCTACTTAATTTTTATGTCAATTGCCATTAAAAACCAATGTTATCTACTTAATTTTTATGTCAATTGCCATTAAAAACCAATGTTATCTATTTAATTTTTATGTCAATTGCCATTAAAAACCAATGTTATCTACTTAATTTTTATGTCAATTCCAATTAAAACCCAATGTTATCTACTTAATTTTTATGTCAATTGCCATTAAAAACCAATGTTATCTACTTAATGCTTATGTCAATTGACATTAAAAACCAATGTTATCTATTTAATATTTATGTCAATTGCCATTAAAAACTAATGTTATCTACTTAATTTTTATGTCAATTCCAATTAAAAACCAATGTTATCTACTTAATTTTTATGTCAATTGCCATTAAAAACCAATGTTATCTACTTAATTTTTATGTCAATTGCCATTAAAAACCAATGTTATCTATTTAATTTTTATGTCAATTGCCATTAAAAACCAATGTTATCTACTTAATTTTTATGTCAATTCCAATTAAAAACCAATGTTATCTACTTAATTTTTATGTCAATTGCCATTAAAAACCAATGTTATCTACTTTATTTTTATGTCAATGCCATTAAAAACCAATGTTATCTACTTAATTTTTATGTCAATTGCCATTAAAACCAATGTTATCTACTTAATTTTTATGTCAATTGCAATTAAAAACCAATGTTATCTACTTAATTTTTATGTCAATTGCCATTAAAAACCAATGTTATCTACTTTATTTTTATGTCAATGCCATTAAAAACCAATGTTATCTACTTAATTTTTATGTCAATTGCCATTAAAACCAATGTTATCTACTTAATTTTTATGGCAATTGTCATTAAAAACCCATGTTATCTACTGAATTTTCATGTTGCAAATAGTAACATATTACAGCATAATTACATAAAACATGTACTTTCACGATTTATTACATAAAACATGTACTTTCACGATTTATTACATAAAACATGTAATTTCACGATTCGTTGAGATGCCATCATTTGGGAGTGTGCAATGTAACACAACAGTCTGCAGTTGCCTACCCTGTTATCATAAGACATATTCTATGAATTATTTAAGCATAACTTGCAATTTTTTAAAACTATTTTCATCAATAATTAATTTTCTATTTGATCATTTTTCGTAATATTTTACTAATTTCGACATGACAATTAAGTAGATACAATTGATTTTAATTGAAATTCAATATTTCGATTTTGATTTTCGTTCTTTTGCTTTTATCAAATTAGTTTTATATATAATGGCTTGAATTAAAGTTTAAAATGCAAAGTCAAGTGTCATAGTTCAATTGTGCTCTAAACAGAAACATTCATTTTGAACGCGCCAACGTTATATCAAAGAATCTACTATTGATTTTATAAAATTATTTTGCATAATAGCCTGAATTAAAGTTTAAAGTGCAAAATGAAATATCATTTTTCAATTGATCTCGTCTCCTGTCTACACACTAACATTGCTCCTATAAAATTTCCAGACACTATCTGGCATAACCTTAACACTTAATAAAGGGAGATGGATTCATACCTTAATCTAAAGTATTAGTGATGTAATAGGCTTGATTAAATACAGTTCGTGTGACGAACAACCGCAACAGTGTCGCTTTATCAATTGGAGAATCTGTATCTCAATTTTTATTTTTTCTTTCGAATTTCCTCTTCGCATTTTCTATGACAAACCAATAATGTAATTCTGTCGACTTGTGTTTTTTCAGGGCTTTTTTTTTTCTTCTTTTATTTCGTTTTTCTCGTCAGACAACAATGGCTTCCCCAAATACTGGCAGTGAAATCTCGCAGATGCTGCGTTGATAGGTCTGGGAGGAAGATGGAAAAAAATTGGCACAATTAGAGACGATGGTTGCAGAACGAATGGGAAGAATTCATGGGAAGGTGTTATTTAAATCAGGAAAGAAAAACACAAGATGTGGCCATTCGATCTGCAAATTTAGTGACGAAAAT